>NW_006780945.1:1250741-1267662 GCF_000442215.2 Lipotes vexillifer
CTTTCCTGCTGCAGCCCCAGCTTAGCCTTTAGTTCACCTGTGTATTGTAAACAAATCTGGGCCTGCTCAGAAACCAGAGTTCAAACAATATTTTTAAAGGAGCCTATCTTTTAGGTCAAGAAAGACGCTCTCGTGAAACCAACGCTGATCCAATAACCAGATAAAAAAGATTAGCACACTGTTGACCGGCAGAGAAGTGCCAGCCACAACTGGGAACCTTCTCACTTAAACACCAGGAACGGATTTGAGAAAGTCTATTATTCTCAGAGCTCAAACTCGACTCAAGTGAGGTTAAGTCAAGCCTTGGGTGGAGGTCACATTTACAATAGCGCTACTCCCTCGCTCCACAGAAATTGTTTCCCAAGCCCAACACTGGGGAAGCAGCACTGGGAGGAACGGAAGGATAGCAACTTTCATTTCTCCTGAGTTCTGCAGGAGTTAAGCTTTCCGAAAGGCTGATTTTCAGCACTTGGAGCTGGCACTCCCTAGCAACTTCTCAAAATAGAAATGTGAAGGGCTTTCTGTTTTCTTCCATCTCACCGCCCAGCCCTGGCTCTCCCGGACTAATCTTCTGATGTCAGGTCACCACAAACAAGGGGTGGGAGTGGGGGGTAGGGTAGGGGTTCAAGGGCAGTTAACTCTCAATTCTTTGGTGTTTGGTTATCCAAGGGGATGGTCTGTACTCCAACTCCCTGGCCAATGCACTTCTCCATGGTCTCCACCAGTTTCCCCATTTGCCGTTCTGACAAAAACCAGTGAGCAAGGAAGTTAACAGCTGACATGGCAGTTGAAATAAGCCTTGCAGAGTACATACAGTATGTGGATTTTATGTGAACATTTACCCCCAGTTCCAGTTCCAGTTAATGACAGTCTACATTCTGATGTCTTCTCATCTTTACAGTTTTTTTTTTAACTCCATGGATCATTTTTATTTGACTTTTTAGAAAATGAACCTTACTTGTGCCATTTAAAAAAAAATTAAAATTACCCTGTTGGATTACTAAGATCAGCTCTTCTTTTACCAAGATCACCATAAAGACATACCACCATGGTATCTCTTCTTTCTTCAGTGCTTCTTAACCTTTTTCTGCCTCTGCACTATTCTTAAACACAATCACACTCTCATTCATAACACCTCTAATGACACTACAGTGGTTCCCCCAAACGGAGGAAGAGCTACCTTGTCCTGACTCTGCCCCTCCCTGCCTTTCCTGAGAACCACTAATTTACACCCACAAATAGAGACTACAATAAATATTAATACAAGAAATCAGCCAGTGATCTACCTGCTGGTTACTTAAAATTAAAAAATGCAAAAATATATTGAGAACCTAGTAAGTCCTAGACCCCATCCAAGGGATCCTTATATATAGACCACCTCATTTAATGCTCACAACCGCCCTGCAAAGGCTGAGAGAAGTTAGGGAACTTGGTTTTCTCAGATCACACCTAGGAAACAACCGGCTCTAGTGGATAAAGGACTCAGGAATCTGGACTTCAGAGTTCCAGTCCTGGGACCTTGACGACCCTGGCCCTTTGCCTCTCCCAGAGTTAGTCTCCACATCTGTAAAATAAAACGTTAAAATTCCCTCCTGACTTCCATCTTCTGAGAGTACCCAGGCTTAACTGAACTGTGTCACTACAGCTGAGGTGAGGGTCTTGGGTAAAGCATGAGAAAACTATCATCGTCCCCAGTACACAAAATCACACACAAGAAGGAAAAGGGATTCGATACAGAGCTCCCTCCTTTTCTTCCCCAAGAGCCACACACACAAAAAAAGAGGGTGGGATGTAGCAGCACGTGACCAAATCAATGAACACGCCAAAGTGCAGCCCGTGGTCACACACCAATGAAAGAGCAGGGTTTCCCTCATAACTGGCACCGGGCAGGGGCTCACACAGCAGCACACGAGGGACTTTAAGAACTGGCTTCAGCGGTGAGCAGCAGAGGAACGAGAGCACAGCAGAGAGATCAGTTTATAGGGTAGGAAGTAATGTTCCTCTGGTTGCTTCTAAGGAGTCTTTAAACAACTTTCTGGAAAGGCGGAAGGGGGCGGGGGCTGGGGGGGGGGCGGGGGGGCAGGCAGGGCATGCTCCAAGCTGCAACGTCGCTGCTCAGGGTTGAAAAGCCCCTCCAGCTCCATCCACCTGGACACAGGGGACGTGGTCAGCACGAGGGCCCGGATGGCAGCTGAGAGCGCGCGCAGGGGAGGCAACCGTCTGAATTGGGGGCGGGATGGGGACTCCCAGAGACCTATAAATAAACTGAACACCAGCGCTGGAAGCCTTCTGGGCCGGGGCCCAGGCACCGCAATCCTGGGGCAGGGAGTCTTTGTTGGCGGGAGGGTTCGATTTCCGACGCGGGACCCCCAGAGGGCCAAGCCAGGGCCGAGGGCAAGTGTGAGCACCTGGGGGAAGGAAATGGCCAAGAGCTGGAGGCAAGAGCCAGTCCCTTGACTCCTCCACCGCAGGGATTCCCCCGAGACCGTTACCTGGGTGCAGACCCCAGACTCCCTCCCCTCACCCAAGAATCCCAAGGACGCGGAAGGCCGAGCCCCACGCCCCTTTGCTCCCCTTGCTTCGGGCCACGGGCCTTCTAGTACTTACCGGGGCCCGGGTACCAGTCTTCCTCGCCCGCGTCCTCTCCCCTCCCTGCCCCCTCCTCACTTCGCGTCCCCTCCTCCAGGGGCCGCAGCCATGTCCGTTACTGGCAACTCCAAGGGGGTTTGCCTCCTTTCTCGGACAACGGAGTCTCCGACTCGCTAGCTAAAGTCCTGGGCGTCGATTGGTCGCAATCCGAGACGGGCAGGGATTCTTGGCTTCTTATTGGCTGAGTGGAGCACTAGGCTGTAGCCACAACCTCCCCTCCGGGAGCCTGGCGGAATTAAGTGCCAAGTGATGCCGGCGGCGGGAGAGCGCGCAACCACTGTCCATCCTTTCCCCCCCGCCGCCACTGTCCATCCTTGAACGGTCATGCCGTAGCGTTTTCTGATCCAGAGTTCCTGACCAGAGGCGAGGGCACGACTTTCACCTAGGTTAGTTTTCCTATGGAATTATCCTAAAAAGATCAACCGTCCCGCCCCCCGCCTTTCTTTTTAAAATAAGCCCTTTGCAGAGCGCCTGTGTCTCCAAAGCTCCCTCCTTGTTGCTGGGAACAAATGCCTCGAGACCCCTCGCTCAGAGACCTTGGAGGGAGTCGCTCTGGGACCAATACTGCTTCCAAACCAAAGCTGGAGAGTCTAAGGCAATACTGCAGTTTTTCTCCGCAGCTCGGCTGAACTCTAAAGGGAAAAACAAGTTAAAAAAATTTTTTTTTCTAAATAATTAGAGAAGTCGCCTGGGAGACCTCTCTTGGGAAAACAAAGCAAGCCTGTGTCAGTATTTACTTCTGTTTTCCCAGAGATCTAAGTCTGGAGAGTTGTTTTTTTGTTTTTTAAGCTGTTTATAAAACTAGAAGAAGGTCATGGCTAGTCCTGGGAAGTAAGAGCCCCTTCTCCCTGTTAATGAATTTGATTATGTAATTAAATCTCTCTTGCTTTTCAGCTGGACAAGAAGGTGCCATTTTAGTGCCTAATCTTGTATGTTTGAACTGTTTTAGCTGTTGTCTAAAACTGGTAGAATCATGTCCCTTTCCTGAATACAAAAATCTTCTGCTGTTTATCTTCGCCAATAGAAAAAGTCGAAATCTCTCTGCCTGACATTCAAAGCCCCTCATAAATCGACTCAGGCATACATTTCCAGGCTTAACTCCCCACAAACCAAACTACTCCTGCAGCCACATAGATTCACCACCATCCCCTAAGTGCCTCTGGGACCCTCCCACCTCTGCTTCTTTGCCCAAGAGTTTCCCTGTGCTTTGTAGGTTCCTTCCTACCAATAAAATCAATGTTCAAATCCACACCCATCCTAAAAGTCTACCCCAAACACTACCTGCCCAAAAGCCTTCCCTGACTTTTAGTCATTGAAACTCTGTAGCACTGAGCTTTTCTTTGTGTCTCCACTGCTGCCTTTACAAAAGTATGCTTTGCACAGAATTATTTTTGTAAGACTTCAAGCAACCTGAAGGCAGCTGGCTTATCCTGACAGTCCACACAGCACCTTATTTGGAGGCTGGTACCCAGTAAATGTTTGCTGAACTGAACTAGTCAATTGCCTGTATCTAATGTCTTTTCACTTCATCCCAGAAGGTTTATATGGCTGCATTTGGAAGGTTAGCAGGTGTAACATAGTCATCCTGCCCTGCTCCACTTTGTACCCCAGTCGCCTCTGCCCATACTTGTTTCTCTGTTCTGTTGGGTTTTATGAATATCACTCAACAAATTTGAACTGAGTGCCTACCAGTTTCAGGGGCTGTGCCACAGTCCTTCACTGTGCACTGACCATCCCCTCTGTCAATCCCCCCAGCTATAAAACTTTGCCTAAGATGGGACTTCCCTGGCGTTCCAGTGGTTAAGACTCCTTGCTTCTACTGCAGGGGGCACAGGTTCCATCCCTGGTTAGGGAACTAGGATCCAGCATGCTGCGCAGCATGGCCTAAAAAATAAAAAATAAAAAAAACTTTGCCTAAGAAGTAAATCAAATCACTTGATCCAGGGGTTCCCTGGTGGTGCAGTGGTTGAGAGTCCGCCTGCCGATGCAGGGGACACGGGTTCGTGCCCTGGTCCGGGAAGATCCCACGTGCAGCGGGGCGGCTGGGCCCGTGAGCCATGGCCGCTGGGCCTGTGCGTCCGGAGCCTGTGCTCCGCAGCGGGAGAGGCCACAGCAGTGAGAGGCCTGCGTAACGCAAAAAAAAAAAAAGACCTGAAGTTACTTTGCAATTACTTTTGAATGCCAATTATCATTTCTTTGTATGATTCTGTATAGATACTGGACGTATCCATCCCTAGGCTTTATGTAGTTAAAAACATTGTCTAATGATAGGTCATTTCTCTTCCTGTTAAGCCCCTTGTGTCCAAGGACAATGTCTTCTTCATCTTTGTGTCACTGTTGCTTAACAGAGTGCCTGGCACACAGTAGGTGTCTGATAAATGTTTGTTGAATAAGTGAGCTGGTGCTCAATTATCCTCTCTAGCATCTTTAGTTGCTTCCTGTCCATTGGATCCTTTCCCCTAGCTATATAAACATTCATAGTTCTCATCTCTCCTTAGAACAAAAGAGGGAGGGGGAACAGTAGAGGGAAAAGAGAAGGAGAAGGGGAGAAGAAAGAGAGAAAGAAGGAGGAGGAAAAAGAGGCCTTCAATACTAAATGGTCTGGGCTATGTGACGCTCCTCTGCCGTATAGCTAATGAATCAACGAGCAAGAAGTTCCCTCTCTGTGAACCTAAAACTGCTGTAAAAATATGAAATCTTAATAAAAAATTAATTAGAAAAAAAGGGGACTTCCCTGCCAGTCCAGTGGTTAAGACTCCATGCTTCCACGGCAGGGGGCACGGGTTCACAGCACAGCCAAAAGAAAAATAAAAAAAAGCTCCCTCTGTCTGTGTTGTTATGTCTCTGTTAGACTAGCCAGTGTAGTAACACCTGATGACTTCACCTTAGCTACTACAGTCAACAGAGAATCACTGCTTCATTTATTATATTTTGTGGCCCTGGGGAATATTTAAGAGACATAGCTGAAAAACTCAATGTCGTGTGACTCTAAGAACCATGTTTCAAATATTGTTAAATCAGCCTGGAATAAACTCCTTCAAGACTGACCAACATGGGCTTCCCTAGTGGCGCAGTGGTTAAGAATCCACCTGCCAATGCAGGGGACACAGGTTGGAGCCCTGGGCCGGGAAGATCCCACATGCCATGGAGCAACTAAGCCCATGTGCCACAACTACTGAACCTGTGCTCTAGGGCCCATGTGACACAGCTACTGAGTCCGTGTGCCACAGCTACTGAAGCCCATGTGCCTAGAGCCTGTGCTCCGCAACAAGAGAAGCCACCGCAATGAGAAGCCCACATACCGCAACGAAGAGTAGCCCCCGCTCACCACAACTAGAGAAAGCCTGCACACAGCAACGAAGACCCAATGCAGCCAAACAAAAAATACTGACCAACGACGTCATGCTGTGTTGGTCTACCTGCCAATCCATCAGCAGTATTTACTGAGTTCCCTGCATCCAGGCCTGGGGCTGGATGCTGGGCATAGGTGGAAAAAAAAACTGTCAGGATCACTGCCCTCAAGTGGTTATATTCTACTAGAGGAGACAAGACCTTAAGCAAGTAAATAATTATGTCATCTCAAGTGTGCAAAGTGCAGCAAATGAGCATCTCTAACGGGATCCTGATGACCACATCTTGGGTGGCTGGGGAAGGTGAGGGAGGAGGTGGCATGTGCAAAGGCCCTGAGGAAGGAGGGTATGAGACTGAGGAACTAAAGGGGATTCCTGCAGGAAAGGGGAAGAGTAGAGTGATGAGAGATGAAACTAGAGAAGTAGGTGGCAACTCATTCAGGGTCTTCTGCACCACGTTAAGGGTTTTGACCTTTATTCTGAGAGCATCAAAAAGCCATTGGAGGGACTTCCCTGGTGGCGCAAGAATCTGCCTGCCAATGCAGGGAACACAGGTTCGAGCCCTGGTCCAGGAAGATCCCACACACTGAGGAGCAACTAAGCCCGTGCACCACAACTACTGAGCCTGCACTCTAGAGCCCCTGAGCCACAACTACTGAAGCCCACGTGCCTAGAGCCCGTGCTCCACCACAAGAGAAGCCACCGCAATGAGAAGCCCGCACACCGCAACGAAGAGTAGCCCCCGCTTGCTGCAACTAGAGAAAGCCCACGCGCAGCAACGAAGACCCAACGCAGCCATAAATTAATTAATTAATTAAGTAATTAAAAAAGGAAAAGCCATTGGAGCGTTTTAAGCGAAAGAGTACCTGCGATCTGATTGGTGTTTATAAAAATACTCAGGTTGGCTACTGAGTAGAGAATGGATCATAAGGAAGCAAGAACAGCTTTGAGAGGCCCAGAGAGGAAGCCTGGCGGTAATGTGAGCAACACTGTCCCTGTGCTAAACTGGTGGCTGCCTGGGTGGTGAGTAGACGTCTTAAGAGATCTTTAGCAGGTGAACTAGGCAAAACTTAGTGATTGATTGGACTTAAGGTCTGGGGAGAAAGAGGGAAGGGTGACTCCTAGGTTTCTGCACCCTTGACCTCATATAGTGTCAGTTATAATGACAAAGCACCTGTTCAGCTCCAGGGGCTTCAGAAAGGCTAATTTAGAGCAAAGGACTGAACACAACATCAGCCAGAAGACATTCCTGTTTGTTTATGACTTCACTTCACCTAGATGGAAACATGAGAGGTGAGTAAGAAAACGTGAGTAACTCAGCAGGGCTGATTCAGGTTTTTGAACAAGGAGTGACACGCTGAGTCCCATCCATGCAGAAACACGCTCCTCTCCCCTCGCACTGGAGTATCCTTCGTCTTGCGCCATCCTTTCAGCCTAATCAGGTGTTTAAAAGTGACAGGGTGAAATGGTGATTGTTTAGATTCCTGGGCTGAAATTCTTTTAACTTGTCTGAGCTAAACGCCACAATCAATTAGAGTCCCTTGCCAGAAATCATACTTTCAGGGTCGACATTCTGCAAATGGCTAAGTGTTGATTGTTGCTGCAGCCGAAGTTTCAGACCCACCTATGGACACTTCCAGGCTCTTTGAAAGGAGGGACCAGATGATCAAAGGACATGAGCAGACAATTTACATAAGAAGAAACCAAATATTAGGAATTGTTATTTTGGAAGAAAGATTCAATCTCACTAATAAGCAAAGAACATTAAATTAAAACAAATCCAAGGAATTCCCTGGTGGTCCAGTGGTTAGGATTTGGCACTTTCACTGCCAAGGGCCCAGGTTCATTCCCTGATCAGGGAACTAAGATCCTGCAAGCTGCGCAGTGTGGGACAGCCCCACAAAAAAAGAAAAATGAAAACAAATCCAGAGGAGCCATTTCCCATTTGTTCAATTAAATAAAATAATAAAATTTATTAATGCTGAAACTGTAGTGAAACTGGTAGGTTTAAACATTACTTTTTGATTGCAATCTACATTGTTATAATATCTGTACTGGGCAATCTGACAGCAGGTGATAAAGAACCATAAAAGGATCAACTCTTGATTATCTCTTTTTATGGCAGTACAGCTTTAGGAAATAATTCCAAAGCTTTGTGTGGGTGGGTGGGTGGCAGATACAGCAATGAAGAAGTAGATAAAAATCCCTCCCCTCACGGAGCTCCCATTGTAGTTGGAGACATGGGGGAGAGTTGCTGACAGATGAAAACACAAGTAAGTAAAATAGTGTGTCAGATGATGGTAAATGATATACAGAAAAATAGTTGGGGAGGTGAATGGAGAACACCAAGGGTTGGGATAGTTTGAGATGCGGTGACAAGAGAAGGCTTCACTGAGAACATATATTTGAGCAAACACCTGATTTAATGCATTTTGCACTTACTCTCATCTATAAGTATCATTGTATATACAGCAGGGCTCTGAATGATGTTGGTCTGGACTTTGGGAATATAATTCAGCCCCTACCTGAATTCTCTGGATAACTTTTACAACCTTCTGGACTTTATTAGAAGTTATTTTGAACAGTGTGTGTGTGTGTGTGTGTGTGTGTGTGTGTGTGTGTGTGTGTGTGTGTTTTAACATAGTCATTTCTCTTGCAGGATCTGATGGCCAACACCTTGAATCTGTTAGCAGAGTGGGGTGGATATAAGGGGGGGGGGGGGCTTGTGGTATAAGTGGGGACTTGATATGTCTCAACTCCTAAATATATATTTTTTTGTTTCTTTGTTTATTCAAATGATGACAAAGTCCGGGTTGTGGCATGGGAGTCAAGGGCTGAAGTAACATGTTTGTTAGGGATTCTTATCATCTAAGAGGGCAGGAAACTTAGTAGCTAACCTGCAACTGCAAGATAGTTGAGTTCTAGATATCGAAAGCACAACACCATGATCATAGTCAGCAACACTGTGTCATATAAATCCAATCGCTAAGAGACTAGATTTTTTTTCTTTTGGCTGAGCTGCACAGCTTGCAGGATCCTAGTTCCCCAACCAGAGGTTGAACCCAGGCCCTCAGCAGTGAAAGCAAAGAGTCCTAACCACTGGACCGCCAGGGAATTCTCTAAGAGACTAGATCTTAAGTGTTCTCAACACAAAAAAAGAAATGATGATTATGTGAGTTGATAGAGGTATTAAGTAACGCTACTATGGTGATCATCATCACAATATATAAATGTATTAAATCAACATGTTGTACCCTTTAAACTTATACAATGTCATCTGTCAAGTATATCTCAATTAACAACAAAAAAAACTTGACATCTAAGCTCTTGGATGGGTTGTCCATACAGGGTCATGGTAGAACTTGGAGCAGAGTATGAAATGTGGGGTCACAGATGATTGCCCGATGGCATGCACCTCGAGAGAGGGAGTTTTCATGAGGAAGGAACCAAAATGGTCTGGAAGGAGTCACAAAAGCAAGGAAAACCATGCAGCTGCTTCCCTTCCCAATTTGAGTTTGGGAGAATTCCCCCTGCCCTCAAGAGCTGCAGGAGAAGTGGCCTCTTCATGGGAAAACCACTCTGTGGGTGAAGGAGGGGGTAGCACGAGTATCCTTTGAAGATGCTGAGGCTGTTAGAGATTTCCTCCTCAAAGAAACAAGGGCTTCAGTTCACACAGGAAGAAGGGTTGGAGGGAGGTAGCAGTGGAGGAAATGGCTCAGACTGGTATTTGGGGTCGTGCCTGAGGATAACTGGTATGTGAGGCCAGGTGAAATTATCTGGGATGTTGATTCTTGAGTGGGCAGCTCCTATGTTCCTTCCTCAGCTGCCAAGAGCCTTTTGCCTCTAAGTTGTGAGTGATATTTTTAGGAGAAGCTGCTCCTCTAATATCTGCAGAAAGCCGTAGTGACATCTCACTGACGAGGACCTTCTCTTGAGCCCTTTGACTCACTCGAGAGATCCTCTGGGGAAACTTTGTTGTAAATACTGAGAATGAGGCAATTCTGACACTTGTTTGTCCTCCTGAAGAGCAATCCTGAAACAGGGACACAACTTTACAACACAATGTGAGCATCTGGCTGCATTCCCTTCCCGAGACTTAAATCTCCGGATGACGGTGAATATCCACACAAAGACTTGGTTCATAATACAGTAAATCCCCTACATACGAAAAAGTTCCGTTCCGAGAGTGCATTCGTAAATCCAATTTCTTCATAAGTCCAACAAAGCTAGCTTAGGTATCCAGCTAATATAACCGGCTATATAGTACTGTACTGTAATAGGTTTATAATACTTTTCACACACATAATACATAAAAAAACAAGGAAAAAATAAAACTTTTTTTTTTTTCAGGAAAATACAGAGTGTGTGTTACGCGGGCCTCTCACTGCTGTGGCATCTCCCATTGCAGAGCACAGGCTCCGGACGTGCAGGCTCAGCAGCCATGGCTCACGGGCCTAGCAACTCCGCGGCATGTGGGATCCTCCCGGACCGGGGCACGAACCCGTGTCCCCTGTATCGGCAGGCGGACTCTCAACCACTGCGCCACCAGGGAAGCCCAAAACATTTTTAATCTTACAGTACATTACCTTGAAAAGTACAGTAGGACAGTACAACAGCTGGCATACAGGGGCACGTTCACATCTTTGAAAGTTGCATACAACTTGAAGGTTCGTATGCAGGGGACTTACTGTAGCTCCAAATGGGAGACTACTCAAATGTCCATCAGCAGGAGAATGGATAAACAATGGTGGTATGTTCACAAAAGGGAACACCCTGCAGCAGTAAAATAAAAAAACCACCGATACACAGTATAAATGAATTTCACAGACATTATAGTGAAGGCAAGAAGTCAGACAGAGAAGATTACATACCATACAATTCCATTTATATGAACATCTAGGACAGGGATGGGGGTGTGGATGAGGACTGACTTCAAAGGGGCATGAGGGAAATTTGGGGGGATGGAGCAAATATTCTATATCTGGATTAGAGTACAGAGTTACATAGGTTTATCTATCAAAACTCATCAAACTATACACTTAAAATCTATATGTTTTAGTGTATCTAAATTATACCTCAGTAAGAAATACATATATATGTATATATTCTTATTGAGGTATAAGTTAATATATATATATATATCTATAGATAAAGATACATTATAGGTTTATACATATATAGATATATATGTATCTATAGATAAAGACACACTACAGACATATACATATCTATATCTTTAAATACAAATATATCAATATAGTTAGAGGTATATGTATATATATATATATGTATATATATATGCATATGCATATGTATAAGTATATATATTATAAAACAGTCTCCTCAACTGGGTGTGATTTTTGCCCCCAGGGTCATTTAGCAATGTCTGGAGACATTTTTGGTTGTCACGATTGGGGACTGCTATTGGCATCTAACGTGTAGAGGCCAGAAATGTTGCTAAGCAAGCCACAGGACAGCCCCCAAAACAGAGTTCTCTGGTCCAAAACGTCAGTGGTACCAAGGCTGAGAAATCCCGTGTAGCCTTAGGTGAAAAACCATCATTGTATCATCTTACTGATCTCTGGGTTTCCACGTAGGAGAGGCCTCTATGTTGTTTGCTTTCCAGAAGTAACAGCAGTCCACTGACATCCAGGCCTTCTGTGTGCCGCAAAGCAGCCGTTTTAATCTTCCAGAGTGAAAGCCATATTTCACTGCTTATTGGTGAGAATTGAGACAGATCTACTCTGCCCGTTGTGGTCAGAGAGTCTGGTGCGTTTCATGGAGGGGCTGCAGCAGAAAATCCTGTTAGAGGAGGTTGGGTCCGTTTTCCGAGGATCCATGAAAGTTATTATTACCTGAAGAAAAAGGAGAATGCTCCCTCCCCTCAAGCTTTTAAATAGAGAAATGAGACGGTCAGGTTTGGGAGGAAGAAAGATGAATTTGCCGAAGATGAACTCGAAAGAGGAGCCAGTGGAGACAGGAAGCCATCGGAGGTGGTCCAGATGTCTGGTGACAGGGCAGCCACCATCCTTACCCCCCACCCCAACCCCAGGCACCATCACCAGCACTTTACTTGCCAAACACCAACTCCAGGCTTCTCTGTCTGGCATCCTAGACTCCTTTTTGCACTGCTTCTTAGCACTTTAGGTGTAAATATCATGTCATTAACTAACTTTTAAGCTCTCTGAGAGCATGAACAGCAACTTACTGCTTTATAACTCCTCACAGATTATCAGAATGACTGTTTACATGTACATTCATGTCCTTACAGTGACACCAAAAGTCCTGGAAAGGAAGGAAACTGTCTTCGTTTAGGAAAATACTTGATAAATATTTTAAGGAAAGATGAGACCCCAAAAGGCCTAGGTCAGCAAGGCCAAGCAATAAGAGAATGAACCTAAATGCTCTGCATGAAAAAAAATGAACACCAAAATTGGAGCTGGATGAGAAAGAAAGGAAAGAGCAGAGAGGAAGTCTGAACGATGTGAAGGGAGGTCGGAGCCTGAGAGGGTTTTTAGGAAAAAAACATACCCCGGTATGGATTTAAAGTTGCTTGTGCTTTGGGACTTTCCTGGCAGTCCAGTGGTTAGGACTCCGTGCTCTCACTGCCGAGGGCCCAGTTCAATCCCTGGTCAGGGAACTAAGATCCTGCAAGCCGCATGGCGAGGCCAATAAATTAATTAATTTAATTAAATTAAGTTGCTTGTGTTTCTACAGTGTAAACCCCTGCATCTCCCCAGTCCATCAACAGAGAGATCTACTCATACAGATGCCTGTGTGAATGTTTGGTTTAGTGAAAATTAAGGCGCAAGTGTATGGGTAACAGGAAGTACACCAGTGGGATTGTGGGAGAATCCCTGAAGTAAACCAGTTCAGCTGGGAACCAGAAAAGCTCATGAGAACATAAGACCCTGCAGAGAATTCTTTCGAATGGGGTTCAGGTTAATGTTGTCTAGATCTAAAAGGACCAAGGAAGCCCCCTGCTGATATCTGAATTACATTTATATCGCTGTCACAGGGGTCCTCTACCCTGGTAGGTATGCTCACAGGAGAAGGCAGCCAGCTTCCACCCAGTCCAAGAGAACATTGGCTTACCTACAGAGGGGGCCATATTAGTCAAACAGAGTGGAGCCCATTAAAGAAACAGTAAAACATCTTGCAGAGGATAAAAGACATGCTTCCTGGAACATAAACAGCTACTCCTGGCCCTCTCCTCTCTCTCGGAAGAACACATTTTTCTGCTGGCTTCTGGGTCACTCTGGTTTACCTCCTGCCTCACTTGTTACTCCTTCTCAATCCCCCTTACCAGCTCCTCCTCTGATCAGCCTCCAGATATTGGAGTAGGAGGGCCTCCTCTCTTCTCTGCTAGAGTATCTCTCTAGGTGGACAAATTCAGTCTTATGGTCCTACATACCATGTACATGCTGATGAGTCCCACATTTCTATCAGTCTTAATCTCTACTCTTAATCCCAGCTTCACTTACTTGACACCTTCACTTGGATGTCTAACAGACATCTCAAATTTAAAGCATCCAGGGACTTCCCTGGTGGTGCAGTGGTTAAGAATCCGCCTGCCAATGCAGGGGACACGGGTTCAAGCCCTGGTTCGGGAAGATCCCACATGCTGCGGAGCACCTAAGCCTGTGCGCTACAACTACTGAGCCTGCGCTCTAGAGCCTGCGAGCCACAACTACTGAAGCCCACATGCCTAGAGCCTATGCTCTGCAACAAGAGAAGCCCGCGCACCCCAACAAAGAGTAGCACCCGCTCACCGCAACTAGAGAAGCCCGCGTAGGAACGCAGGCCCAACGCAGCCAGAAATAAACAAATAAATAAATAAATTTATGGAAAAAAATAATAAAGCCTCCAAAGTCAAGTTCATAGCCTCTTCCCTATACCAGCTTCCTTCTTCCAGTCCCACCACCACCACCGTGCAGTAAGTGGCACTAGCAAATACCCAGCTGCTCCAGCCAAAACCTATCATCTTTGATTCCTTCCTTTTCCTTGCTTTCTGTATTTGATTATCAGCAAGGCTTATGGGCTCTAACTCCAAACTACAACCCTAATCTGTCTACTTCTCACTTCCAACTCTATCACCCTGGTTCAGGCCGCTATCAACACCTGCTGTACAACTGCAACAGCTCCTAATTATTGATAAGACCCTGCTTCTTCTCTGGCTGCCCCCACCAATCCAGTCTCTGCACAGTGGCTAGAGGGATTTTTTTTTTAATATATATTTATTTATTTAGGCTGCGCTAGGTCTTAGTTGTGGCATGTGGGATTTTTGTTGTGGCATGAGGGCTCTTTAGTTGTGGCATGCGGACTTCTTAGTTGCAGCATGCATGTGGGATCTAGTTCCCCGACCAGGGATCGAACCCAGACCCCCTGCATTGGGAGCACAGAGTCTTACCCACTGGACCAAGTGGGAAGTCCCTAGAGGGATCTTTTTACAACATAAGTCACAACATGTTGCTCCCTTGCTTGAACTCCTTGAATGGCTTTCCATCATACTTAGACTAAAATCTCATGTCCTTACTATGATGTATTAGTTATCTATTGCTGTGTAACAAATTGCCCCCAAATTTGGTATTTTAAAAACAATAAGCATCTATTATCTCAGACAGTTTCTATGAGTTGGGAATATGGGAGAAGCTTGGCTGCATGATTCTGACTCTGGGGTCTCATGATGTTGCAGTCAAGATGCTGGCCGGTCATCTGAAGGTTTGACCGGGGCTACAAGACCCAAGGTGCCTGACTCATTTGTCTGGTAAGTTAATGCTGGTTGTTGGCAGGAGACCTCAGTTCCTCATCACATGGACCCTCCATAGGGCTGTATGAGTGGCCTCAGGACATGGCTGCTGGCTTCTCCCCAGAGCAAATGATCCAAGAAAGAACAAGGCAGAAGCTCCAATGTCTTTTGTGACCTCTCCTTGGAAGTCATGCTCAATCATTTCTACAATAGCCTACAGGTTACACAAGATAGCCCCACTCAATTTGGGGGGGGACGACACAGGAAGTTAATACCAAGATGCAGGGATCACCGGGGACCACCTTGGAGGCTGGCTGTCACACATGTCCTACAAGACCTTACATAATCTGGTCCCTACTTCTATTTCCAATCTTATTTCCCACCACTGCCACCTTGCTGTTCAGCATGCTCCAGCCACAATGGCCTTCTTTCTTTTTCTCCGACACACCTGGTATGTTCCTGCTTCAGGACCTTTGCACTTGCTGTTCCCAGAATGCCCTTCCCCAATAGGTTTTCTTTTATAAATTTATTTATTTATATTTACTTTTGGCTACATTGGGTCTTCATTGCTGCACGTAGGCTTTTCTCTAGTTGCAGAGAGTGGGGGCCACTCTTTGTTGTGGTGTGCGGGCTTCTCGTTGCGGTGGCCTCTCTTGTTGCGGAGCACAGGCTCTAGGCGCACAGACTTCAGTAGTCGGGGCATGTGGGCTCAGTAGTTGTGGCTCATGGGCTCCAGAGCGCAGGCTCAGTAGTTGTGGCGCACTGGCTTAGTTGCTCCGCGGCATGTGGGATCTTCCTGGACCAGGGCTCGAACCTGTGTACCCGGAATTGGCAGGCGGATTCTTAACCACTGTGCCACTAGGGAAATCCCCCAAGAGGTTGTCATAATCAGAATGTCCCTTTCTCTGAGGGGACTCCCCTGACCCCCAATTTAACATGCCCCCAGTCACTATCCCACTAGCTTTTTAATTTTTTTTTTAGAGTACTGATCTCTATCTGCTATATTTTCTTGTTTATTTTGTTCATTGTCAGTCTCCTCCACTAGAATACATGCCTCATCTGAACAGGAAATTGAATCTGTTTTGGTCATCACTGCCTTCCCAGCACTTAGAACAGTGCCTGGCACATAGTCATGACTTTGACAAATGAGTGAATGAAGGGCTTTCCAAGGTCTGATGAAGTATCCACAAGAATATCCACCTGCTTCTGACTTCATGCTTTTTCTAAGCATCCTTCTGACAGCTTCTTGAGTCTCAGAACCAGCTAGGGGATGTCCAGGGAGACACATGTGACTAATAATAATATTAGCAATAGTTAACCCTTGTGTAGGGTTTACTATGTACTATGCACTGTCTGAAGTTCTCTACATAACTCACAATAACCCTATGAGGATAGAAATACTATCATTCCCATTTCAGAGGTGAGAAAAGTGAGGCCCAGAGGGTCCAAGTAGCTTTTACCATCAGATCACCTAGCTAATAAGTGATAGAGCAGGATTCAAGCCAGGCAGTCTGTCTCCAGAGGCCAAATTTTTTTTTTTTCAAATAGCTTTATTGAGATATAATTCATATGTCATGCAATTCAACCATTTAAAGGGTATCATTCAGTGGCTTTTAGTATATTCACAGAGCTGTACAACCATCACCACACCAATTAGAGAACATTTTCAGCACCTCAGAAAGAAACCCTGGGGCTTCCCTGGTGGCTCAGTGGTTAAGAATCTGCCTGCTAATGCAGGGGACACGGGTTTGAGCCCTGGTTCGGGAAGATCCCACATGCTGCGGAGCAACTAAGCCCATGTGCCATAACTGCTGAGCCTGTGCTCTAGAGCCTGCGAACCACAACTACTGAGCCCGCATGCCACAACTACTGAAGCCTGCGTGCCTAGAGCCTGTGCTCGCAACAAGAGAGGCCACTGCAGTGAGAAGCCCACGCACTGCAATGAGGAATGGCCCCTACTCGCCGCAACTGGAGAGAGTCTGCACGCAGCAACGAAGACCCAATGCAGTCAAAAATAAATAAATAAAATAAATAATTTTTTTTTTTTTTTTTTTGCGGTATGTGGGCCTCTCACTGTTGTGGCCTTTCCCATTTTGGAGCACAGCCTCCGGACACGCAGGCTCAGCGGCCATGGCTCACGGGCCCAGCTGCTCCGCGGCATGTGGGATCTTCC
>NW_006780945.1:1267680-1279684 GCF_000442215.2 Lipotes vexillifer
CCCGTGTCCCCTGCATCGGCAGGCGGACTCTCAACCACTGCGCCACCAGGGAAGCCCTAAATAAATTTTTTTTTAACTTATAAAAAAAGAAAAAAAAGAAACCCTGTTACCCCCTAGCACTCAATTCCATTTGTCCCCAACCTCCTTCCCCAGTCGTAGGTAACCCCTAATCTACTTTCTATCTTTATGGATTTGTCTATTCTGGACATTTCACATAAATGGAATCACATAACCTGTAATATTTTGTGACTGACTTATTTCACTCAGCACAATGTTTTCAAGGTTCATCTGTGTTGTGATGTGTATCGGCACTCCATTCCTTTTTTTCCTTTTAAAATATTCATTTATTTACTTGTTTGCGCCGGGTCTTAGTTGCGGTATGCGGGCTTAGTTGTGGCATGTGAACTCTTAGTTGCGGCACGCATGTGGGATCTAGTTTCCTGGCCAGGGATCAAACCCAGGCCCCCTGCACTGGGAGCATGGAGTCTTAATCACTGTGCCGCCATTCCACCATTAAAAGTCCCTCCATTCCTTTTAATTACTGAGTAATATTCTAGTATGGATAGACCACATTTTGTTTATCCATTCATCAGTTGGTGGCATTTGAGTTATTTCCACTCTGACTGTTATGAATAATGTTGCTGTGAACATGTGTGTTCATTTTTGTGTGGATGTGTGTTTTCATTTCTTGAGTAGATAGACACCTAGGAGTGAAATTGCTGGGTCATGTGGATAGAGAGACCAGGCTCTTAAATGCTTTGCTGTACAGCCTCCTGTAGTAAATGAATACCTTGAACCAGATGGTCAGTTTGGCTTAAACTCTATCAGTCTTGAGGGTCTTAGCACAACTGACACCTGCCAGACCCTAGGGCCTGATCACTTCTGGGTAAACTAAAACCCAAGTGGTGAGGGGTTGGCCTGAGAATGACAGAAAATTCCCCCAGAGGAAAAACCATTGCCAGTTGCAGATTCCTATGTAAGGTCCTTCCCCCACTTCCTTTTCTAAGGGGAGAAATGGGTTTGTATCCATTCACCTGCCATCTTCTCATCCATGGCTGTTTCTGATCAAAGGCAGAAACTTGGGAGGTGACGGGTTAGTGTCTGGAGGTGCTGTCAATACCTGGAAATAGAATATTCCTGTTCCAAAAATATTGGTCATTTTAGGGATCAGGTTCAGCTGAGGTCTTTCCCAGCCCTTCAGCTCAGGCTCACACCACCTTTCAGCCCGTTAGGAGCAAGGCTGCATCCACTCACAGTGATGGGTCTTTCTCCCCAGGGAGCTTGTTCCAGCTTCCAGGATCAGGATGTACAGATGAAAGGAAGTTAGCTATGCAATCCTCAGGACCCACCAGCCTTAAAGAAGGGGCAGGATGGATTTGCCTGAGGGCAACACCTGGGACTTCCCCTTCAGGTGTCTCTGCTGAGCTCTGGATAATCCCTTGCCAGGTTGGCGGTGTCACATGCTTCAGCTGTGACTGCCACCTTGCCCACCTGAGGGGGCCAGCATCAGGGGCTTACTGGCACAGTGAGGACTGAGTGATCAATGTCAGCTCATAAACACAGGTGCCCTTCCTGGGGAGGCACTCCAGAGCTCAGGAGAAGACAGCCCCATGGCTGAGCAGTTCATCTGGGGTGTAAAGGTCAACAAACACAGGTTGTTGCCTTGGTTTTGTTTTGATTTTATCATGGGTGTGGTGAGCGTGCTGTTCAGAACCAAACGAACTTTAGTATTCCCTGAATGTCTTTATTGGACTGAAGTTCAGGTCTGTTTGCAGTTCTCATAATAAACCCTTGAACTCACTCGCCACCTTTCCTTTGGGTCCTCACAGAGCTTTTTACTGATGACCTAGGACATCCCTGTGAAATGGCCTGCAGAGTCAGTAACATCTTATTGTATACATAGCCTAGAAGGCAGAAATGTAGGACAGCCAGGCTAAGTGGTTTTGCTCAGGATCGCATAATAAATGGGCTGTGGGATGAAGCTGAAAACAAGCCCTAAGCTTGTCATTCATCACACCCTTCCCATAGCCAGAGAGCTTAAGCCGAGTTTCGAGGGGAAGGGGCACGAGGTGTAGGAGCAGATGCCTGCTGCGTGCACCCGCACACGCCCCGGATCCCAGCCAATTCGAACGTGCCCTTCCAGCTTCTAGACTATAAGGGAAAATCCCAGCTTAACTTGAAGGTACAGTATGTAGCTGGGTTTTTCTTGTGTCTTTATACTCAATAAACAGCCAGGCGATGCCAGGCTATTCCAGGGTCGCAGAGGAAGAATTCGGTTCAAGCTATCGATGTGTAGTCCACAGATTTAAAAACTGAAAAGTGATGAAGACCAAATTGACCTGATGGGAAAAAAAGGGAAAAACTTTAAATAAGAAAAGATACACATTTTTATATTTTTATATTCAGCATTGTAATATTAGTTGCTTGATATAACTCATAATTCCCAAGTTAAGAATGATGTTTAAGAGGCCATCTGGGGGGTTTCCCTGGTGGCGCAGTGGTTGAGAGTCCGCCTGCCGATGCAGGGGACGCGGGTTCGTGCCCCGGTCTGGGAACATCCCACATGCCTCAGAGCGGCTGGGCCTGTGGGCCATGGCCGCTGAGCCTGCGTGTCTGGAGCCTGTGCTCCGCAACGGGAGAGGCCACAACAGTGAGAGGCCCGCATACCACAAAAAAAAAAAAAAAAAGAGGCCATCTGGGGAGAAAAATTATGTTCCTAAATGGTAAACATGTGAATTTCCTCTATGAAATGCATTCTCAGTGGAGGTGGTATTGCCCCTAGAGGGGAAAAAAAAAATCAGTTGTTTTTTTTTTTTTTAGATTCCATGTATATGTGTTAGCATATGGTATTTGTTTTTCTCTTTCTGACTTACTTTACTCTGTATGACAGACTCTATGTCCATCCACCTCACTACAAATAACTCAATTTTGTTTCTTTTTATGGCTGAGTAATATTCCATTGTATATATGTACCACATCTTCTTTACCCATTCATCTGTTGATGGACACTTAGGTTGCTTCCATATCCTGGCTATTACAAGGTTCTAATGAACCTAGGAGCAGGACAGGAATAAAGATGCAGATGTAGAGAATGGACTTGAGGACACGGGGAGGGGGAAGGGTAAACTGGGACAAAGTGAGAGAGTAGCATTGACATATATACGCTACCAAATGTAAACTAGATAGCTAGTGGGAAGCAGCTGCATAGCACAGGGAGATCAGCTCGGTGCTTTGTGACCACCTAGAGGGGTGGGATAGAGAGGGTGGGAGGGAGACTCAGGAGGGAGGGGATATGGGGATATTTGTATACTTATAGCTGATTCACTTTGTTATACAGCAGAAACTAACACACCGTTGTAAAGCATTTATACTCCAATAAAGATGTTAAAAAAAAATTGGTTCTTGGAAGATGAAAAAAATGAGATTTTGTAAGAGTTTGTGGTCTTCCAAAACTTAACTCTACCCAACACAATCTTATTTCTTAGTATTTAATTTCCGTCATGAAGGAGAATTTCATTTACTTTTTCCCCTTTTGGGGGAAATAGTGAAAATTTAAAAACATTTTCAAACACTGCTCCAAGAGAAGTTCCCTTTTCTCATGAAAAGATTCCGCCAGCCACAGCATATCTTTAGCTCTGATTTTTTTCTACAAGTCAATTATTAATTGGGAGTCAGATTCCCAGGGTCAATCATTGGAATGAAGGCAGTCAGTCCTGCATAATCTGGAGGATGGCATCGTGCTGGGATTTGCCGGGCAGAGGTGGGTGAACACCGGGAAAGAAGAGGGTCTCGGGGCTCAGGCTGTCTCCATCCCCTGTGCTTCCTGGCCACATGGTTCACTCCGGTGGCTGCTCTCACTTGCAAGTGGTTAAATTCAAGAGCGTCATGAATGCAAACTTTGAGAAGGAAGGTAGGAGAATCTCTTTTTGTGCTGGTGCTAAAACTGAATCACTGTGACCCTCATTATTTGAAATCAAGTGTATGTCCCAAAATACTCAACCTTGGACAGAACCTGACCAGGACTAGAGGAAGACGAGGACCCTCGCTTGGTCAGATGAGATAATATATGTGAAGGTCATGATTAGATGACATAATGCATGTGAAGAAGCTTTTTTGTGCAGGATCTTAGTTCCCCAACCAGGGATGGACCCCGTGCCCCCTGCAGTGGAAGCTCGGAGTCCTAACCACCAGACTGCAAAGTATATAAAGTATTTTGTAAATCCTCCCCCTAAAGATGTGAATAAGCTGCACGAATAAAGGCAGGTTTATTTAAGCGTGATGAACAGATCCCTGCCTTGATTTCAACACAAAAACTTGGAATAATTGATGGATGTTTATGAAACTTCTCTCTCTTTGGGTGACGGGGCTCCGTGAGAGTGTGTGATATGTTATCAGCTGTTACTCCACCTGGTATTCTGTGGCCTCGTCTCGAATTGCTGGATGCTTAGTTATTTTTCATTACAATCATGTCCTTTCTTCTTGTGTCCATAGAAACTACCAGTAATGCGGGGACTTGTCCTTCCACGGGGCCTCTAAGATTCTCACAGCTTTGCTCTGAGCCCGAGAGCTTTGCCCCTTTACCCAGAAATAGGGCTGGTGCATGTACTGGTGGTGTCTTCTAAGTCAAACCCAAAGTGTCCCCTTTTCCATTTGAATGCTGCCTAAGATGTGTCCCACTGAGAGCGTCCTGGCTCAGGATTTGGTCCTGGGGGATTAGAGGCTTCATACTTTGATAAGCCGGAGAGTCAGTCATTCTGCAGAATAATCAGTGCCTCCAACATAAAAAGGCACATGTACTGAGAACCCAGCTTTGCTCTCGCGCAAAGAATGTGCATTAAATGTGTTGCATCACTTTTGTGCCTCTTAAGGGTTTGGTTGACAAAGGAATTTGTGAGAAAGTTCCTAATATGTTTGATACAGTTGACACATCAGTGTTCTTACAGTTACTGAGGCAGCAGGCTGTGAGGGTTACAAGTGGGGCCCAGTCAGATAAACTCAAGTTTCAGTTGCAGATCTGATACTTACTGGCTCTCTCAAAGTGGGACCTCTCTTGAAGCCTCAGTTTCCTTATCTGTAGAATTTCTGTACCAAGAGAACCTTCCCACTGGCTTGTGGGATTTTGGGGGGTTTTGCTGTTGTTGTTGATTTTGGCAGCACTACACAGCTTGTGGGATCTTAGTTCCCCGACCAAGGATTGAACCCGGGCCCCCAGCAGTGAGAGTGCAGAGTCCTAACCACTGGACTGCCAAGGAATTCCCTAGCTTGTTAAGTGAGATAATGAGATCATGAACAGAAGATGCTGAGCCCAGTGCCTATGACATAATGAGCCTTCAGTCAAAGGCAGATGTGGTCCTTGTGATTGTTAGTGAAATGGGGGGGTGAGTAAGACAGGGGGAAAAACACGATTTGGAAGAAAAGGAGCTAAGTGAAATTCCACACAGAGTTTTACAAATCTTATGTTTAAAAAAAAATTACCGTATTTATTTTGTAAATGTGCACATAAATAATGCAAAAGAAACAAAGAGAGATGGAAAATAGGTCCCCCTCCTACCCCTTACCTCCCAATTCTCCTCCCCTAGGCAACTAATGTACCAACTTCCTGAGAATCTTCCCAGAGATTTTCAGTATTGAAAAAAATTACTTTGAAATAGACTCACAGACATAGAAGAACAACCTTATGGTTACCAAAGGGGGGAAGGGGGCGTGTGTGGATAAATTAGGAGTTTGGAATTAACAGATACACACTACTGTATCTAAAATAGATAACCAACAAGGACCTACTGTGTAGCACGGGGAACTATATTCAAGATCTTGTAATAACGTACAATGGAAAAGAAGCTGAAAAAGAATATGTGTGTGTGTGTGTGTGTGTGGTGTGTGTGATCTATCTATCTATCTAGATCTGAATCACTTTGCTCTATACCTGAAACTAACACAACATTGTAAATCAACTATATTTCAATTAAAAAAAATTACTTTGGAGGGAAATGAGTTTTGAAGGGAAGAAGACTTTGATGTAATAAAGACAACAGCTGCCTGTGTGTCGTGTCGGACCCCAAGTGGAGGGAGTATTTTGAAAGCATATTTAGTTCCCTGCAGCCTGAGCCAGACTGGGTGAAGTCTTTCTAGCTATAATAAGACACATGGGCTCAGAAAAGCAATATGATTCAGAAGCAGGATTCACAGCTCCCGAAGCAGAGCCCCTCATGTTTGGTGGAGGATGTCAGGGTAGGGCAAAGCCACACTGTGAGATCTGAACTCTGGACTGTGGATTCATTCCCGACATTCTCCATGTGCCAAGCCCACATTGTCGACATTCCCCTTGGGCTTAGGTCCTCTGCTCTCCTCTGGGACAGGGATCCTCGGGGTCACATAGTTTTGCCTTCAGCTGCTGGAGGGGCCAGAGGACAGGTTAGAGGAGACAATGATCAGAAACCAAGGATCCTTTCTTGCATTCTCCCCTGGCCTGCTGGAGTCCAGTTTCTACTCTGTAAAATGCACAGATCTTATATTTATCCAGGATCCACTGGGGAGATTTAAACATGCTCAAGTCCCAAAATGCACCTGTTTAGTGGATAAACAGGGCTATTTGTTAACGGGGTATCTGTGCGTATATATGGAATCAAGGTATATATATATATATATATATATATATATATATATATATATATGTCTCCACTCTTTATATATATATATATATATATATATATATATATATATATATATATGCCTCCAATCTTCTGTCAAGCAAATGGATATTGAATCACCCAACTGAACGAGATTCTGTGACCTCGGTAACACATTCTGGTACTTAAGTCTATGTCAAAAAGTTCCCACTTGGATCTAACCTGAATTCACTAAGCTGAAATTTGTCTGGTATCCAGGCATTAAGGAAAATGGCAATGATCATCTTCCATGTACTTGAAGACATTCATTAGCCTTTGTCCCTTTAATACTAAATGAAAGTCCATCCAGGTTCTTTCATCTTCCATTTACATTCAATTTCTAACCTCTCAGTTACTGCTGTGACTGTCTGTATGCTCTCCTTTCTTGGCCTCCAAACCAGGCCAGAACTTTCCCTGTTCAGAATATCAGGAAAGACCCCTGACATAGCATCTTTTACTCAATTTTTTGCTTCCCCTGCATCCTCCAAGCCTTTGGACATAGCATCTTTTACTCCATTTTTCGCTTCCCCTGCAGCCTCCAAGCCTTTGGAGCTGCTTGCCTGGTTCGTCTTCAGTCTGCGTGTGTATAAGCTCAGCTATATAAAGCAGATTTTCCCCATCTGACACTCCTAAATATCAGAGTGAGTGAATAAATGACACTCCCTTCTGGTCTGTAGGCAGTTCTGGTATTTATATTGATCTGAACACATGATGATGCTTGTAGAGTGTTAATTTTCCTAAAGCCCAAACACTCAGCATTAATTTGGGAGAGGGTGGAGGTTTGATTTCTTGAGTTGAGCCAAAGACTGAGGGACGGAGTTGATTCCTAGACCCAGAAAGCCTGCTGGCAACACTGTGAAACAAGTTGCTTCATTATTTTGGAGCTCAGAGCAGAAGAACAGAGATTGCCTTAGTAAACTTCCAGGGATTTTGTGACCAAGTAAAGTCTCATAAAACACTCAGCTGGACAAAAAAGAAGTGCAAGAAGCGGGGCAGGGTGGGGGGATGAGGCAGAACTGGAAAAGCAAAAAGCATTAGAATTGATTTACAAGCAATCCTATCCTATTTTCAAATAAAATGAGCCTTAAGAAAGCAGGTAAATGTACATTACTATTTCTCACAGCACCCTACTGTTATTATGGCTGAGGACCCTGAAGCTTAGTTAGATGAGATCAATTGTACCAAGTGCCTCATACAGGCACTTGGAAGTCAGGACAAGTTCGTTCTCTTCCTAATTGTATTGCTATTAACAAGAAGGGTTAAAGGAGTAATGGAGTTGACGTTCTGCTAGCTGCCAATTAAACCCTCAGCTATATTGTCATATAAAACACAGGCAGTAAATTGCATCTGTAGCCAAACTGCCCAGGGAGGGTTGTTCCCGGTGACAATCTGGTTTAAGTTGTCTAGCCACCTTGGGAGGGGCCTTGGGATGCCATTGAATCCCTGAAACCAGTCTTGTTTCTCAGTCCTGACAGTTTTCTTAGTGTCATAGTCCAGACGCCATAATAACAGTAATAACAACAGTGAACATTCCTTAAGAGTTTACTGAGGCCCAGGCTCTGACTTAAACACACTCCATGCATTATTTCATTGAGGCTCCTAAGACAAAATGTTCAGACACTGAGGATCCTTGCCAGAAGGGAGGACACCAGAAACCTGGCCGCTAAGCTATCAAAATCTGAAAAAGTTTGAGAAAGAGAGAATAAATTCCATAACGCTCTGCCCTTGGGTCATAAAACCAAAAGCAGAGACTAGCAGAGACGAAAGATATTTCACACGAGAAGGCAGGGGAAATACAGCTTTGTGGTTTATTCAATAAATGGGGAAATATGACTTCTGTTCGCTGGTAACCACAAAGAATTGAAACGTGCGGTTAAAGATTGAGGGGTGAAGGAGGGCGAGAGGGGAGGGGAGTCTCCTTTCTCCCTGCTTTGTGTCTGATTCCAGGGAACTGGGGTTTCCATTGCGTAGGGTGCAACTGGATATTTCCTCCATGTTTCGTTGCTGGGACCTGGCAAACGGCATTTCCTGGCACTCAGAAGCAGCGAGTCCCGACAGCAGCGAGGTCGAATCCATTTTTGGAGCCAAACACCAGCATTCTTTTGCAGTGAGTTCTGCAACCTCAAGGTAGCGCTTCCCTAGAGTGACCTCTAGTGACGACCACAGGAGTTGCCCGATTTTCCAGCCTATGGAAGAATCCCCCTAAAAATATTGGACTCCTTGCGACAACAGAAGCCTCTTCCTTCTTTCCCTCACTAATTGCCCCGTGGAGGTGATGACAAGTAGGGTTGGCAACATGAGAACGTTGAAGTCATTCCACTTGCTAATCAAAACCATGAAGTATGCTTTCATGTGAAACACAAAAGCCCTGAATGTTTGAACATTCCCAACCTTCCGACCGCGGCAGTGATCGCCCTGCATTGGAATGAGACACACTTGCCCACCTGCCAGGGGTGCAGCCTGCCTGGTCACAGGGTGGCAGTGAGCGTTTTCTCTCTAGAGAGGCCTTAAGACTTTATAGGAAAAATAATGGTGATAATCTACAAACTGTTTTGAGATCGTTGGATGGTTGGTAGTATCGGTGTGTCTACTCAGGAGCCAATAGCTAAAAGATACGGCCTGATGCGTTTTTGTTTTAATCAATTATTTATTTATTTTGAAAATTGTATTTATTTTATTTATTTTTGGCTGCGTTGGGTCTTCGTTGCTGATGCATTTTTAATAACTATGGGAAATGGATCCATGTGGGATAGTTAAAATGAACACGGGGAAAACTGAGATGTGTGTCGAAAAGGTTATGGCTCAAACATTTTGCAACACTTTTACAATGCATTATCTTATTTTGCTTCTTTGCTATTTCCACAACAACTCTGTTTGGAGATGTATTATTTTCCCCATATTTTCCCTGGTAAGGAAATTAAGTCACAAACAGATGATACCACATAACAGAGATTACAGTGACAGAAAGGCTAGCACTGGAACTGCCTCTCTCGCCTTAAATCCTATGTTTATTTATACGCTGTGTCTCTGGGTCAGTCCTCCCAACCTCATGCTGGAAACTGGGGTGTCATCCTTCGTTCCTCGCTCTCACTCATCTCTCACTTTCAACCCAACAGCAAGATGCAACCACGTGTCTCCACAATCCGTTGCTGCAACCTGTGGTTTCTCCCTGCAGTGAAGGTCTCAAGTCTGTCCATCCCCACAGCCCTTCTGTCCATCTCCAACACATCGTCCTAGTCCAAGCTCACTTAGATGGTTGAAACACGCTTCTGAAATTGTTGTTACATATTTATTTGTTGACTGATTTGTTGTCCACCTTTCCCCATGGATTATAAGCTCCATGAGAGCAGGAACCTTGTCCTTTTAAATTCACCAAAGCCCCCCACCCCCACCCCGGGCCAACCTCATAACGCGCATTCAGTGTGTTTGTGGCATGAATGAGTGAAAGAAAACATGCTGATTCAGCAGTTCCACAGCCTATTAAAATACTCATGTCTAGAGCCCAAACCCCAGAGATTTCTTTTCTTTTCTTTTCTTTTTTTAAGATTTAATGTAATTAATTAATTTTTTGGCTGCGTTGGGTCTTTGTTGCTGCCCGCAGGCTTTCTCTAGTTGTGGCGAGCGGTGGGGCTACTCTTCGTTGCGGTGCACGGGCTTCTCCTTGCAATGGCTTCTCTTGTTGCGGAGCGTGGGCTCTAGGCGCGTGGGCTTCAGTAGTTGCGGCACGCAGGCTCAGTAGTTGTGGTGTGCAGGCTCAGTAGTTGTGGTGCATGGGCTTAGTTGCTCCGCGGCGTGTGAGATCTTCCCGGACCAGGGCTCGAACCCGTGTCTGCGGCACTGGCAGGCAGATTCTTAACCACTGCACCACCAGGGAAGTCCCAACCCCAGAGATTTTGATTTATCTGGGTTGGGGACAGGTATCAAGATAGCATTTTTTAGGACTTCCCTGGTAGTTCAGTGGGTAAGACTCCTCGCTCCCAGTGCAGGGGGCCTGGGTTCCATCCCTGGTCGGGGAACTAGATCCCGAATACCGCCACTAAAGATCCCGCATGCAGCAATGAAGATCCCTTGTGCTGCAACTAAGACCCGGCGCAGCCAAATAAGTAAATAATTTTTAAAAAGTGTACAGTTCAGTGGCATTAAGTACATTCACGTCATGGTGCAGCCATCACCACCATCCATCTCCAGAACATTTTTCCTCTTCCCAAACGGAAACTCTCCCCTCCCCCTCCCCTCAGTCTCTGGTAACCACTATTCAATATTTTAAAATATTCATATTTGTAAATGTTTATAAATATTCATTATATTTTTTTACAGCCCCCTAGCAGATTCTTTTTTTTTTTTTTTTTTTTGGCGGCTCTGTGTGAGGCTTGCAGGATCTTAGGGACCAGGGATTGAGCCTGGGCCACGGAAGTGAAGGTGCTGAGTTAACCACTGGACCATCAGGGAACTCCCTGCTAGCAGATTCTAACATAAGGTCAGAATTGAGAACCGTGCACAGACAATCCATCCAGTCCCGTCTTTCAGGCCCTTGGCTTCCCTCCTGATTTCCAGCCATCTTTCCCTCCACCCCACCTCAGGCACCCATTGCCATGGTCAGACCCTACAGCCTGTCATCACTACCAGCCACGGCTGACCATCCCCATTTCGAGTGTCCCATTGTCTAAGCCCCATCTTCTCTCTTCCCAGCTCCTTTTTACTCTCGTTTCCTCACCCCAACGATCCTTTGGCTCCAGGGAAGCTTTAATCTATTCACCCTACCTCTTTTACACACACACACACACACAAACACACTCTCACACATTTCTCCCTTCTCTTTTCTTTTTCTTTTTTCGTTATGGTTAAATATACATACATAATATAAATTTACTGTTTTAACCATTTTTAAGTGTACAACGCAGTGTGCAACCATCATCACCATCCATAAGGTAAGATAAGAACTTTCTTATCTCTCCAAACTGAAACTCAGTCCCCAACAAATACTCACTTCCCTTCCCCCTTTCTTTTTTGCCTGGCTTAGACTCCAAGACCCATCACTGTATCTGGTGCCTTGCATGCACCCTCCACACCCCAACCCCTCCCCTCTTTGGTGGTATTGGCCTGGCAAATCCCAAACGGGCAAAACCAGGTTCTTCACCTGCCCTATGTCTGCAACCAGGCAGCTGAATGTAACTTGTTAAAAACAGGCAACCAGGCTGAGTGGCCTCTTTTAAATTTACACTCACAAATCTGAGTGGGACCTTAGCACCACCTGCAGTGTTACCTAAATCGACTTGATCCCCCCAGTCCAAAAGTTCAGTTTCATACCTTCTGATCAAAGCAAACCTCCTGCACTCTTT
>NW_006780945.1:1279989-1294977 GCF_000442215.2 Lipotes vexillifer
CTTTCCCCCCTCCCCCACCTCAGGTGTCAACCCCTTGCATTTAACTGAGAGAACAGAAGCCGTAAGTATAGAAAGACTGCATCTGCCCACCACCACTGTCACCCACCCACCTACATCTGTTTTCACTTATGCCGCTACTTGTCCATGAAAATGGACGAATTGCAAGGACTTTGCTTCCCAATTCCCTTCTCTCTCCTGTATCCCAAAGTTTCCCTCTCTACTAGATAATTCCCTTCAGCACACAAAGCATGCCCTAATAGGTCCTATATTTTAAATCTCTTCCTTGGCCATCCAAATGCCACTCTTTTTTAAAAATTTTATTTTATCGAAGTATACTTGATTTACAATGTTGTGTTAATTTCTGCTGTACAGCAAAGGGATTCAGTTATACATATATATACATTCTGTTTCATATTCTTTTCTTTTCCTTTCTTTCTTTTTTTAATTAATTTATTTTTTGTCGGCGTTGGGTCTTTGTTGCTGTGTGCGGGCTTTCTCTAGCTGCGGCGAGCGGGGGCTACTCTACGTTGCAGTGTGCAGGCTTCTCATTGCAGTGGTTTCTCTTGTTGCGGAGCACGGGCTCTAGGCGAGTGGGCTTCAGTAGTTGTGGCATGCAGGCTCAGTAGTTGTGGCGCACGGGCTTAGTTGCTCCAGGGCACGTGGGATCTTCCTGGACCAAGGATTGAACCCATGTCCCCTGCATTGGCAGGTGGATTCTTAACCACTGCACTACCAGGGAAGTCCCCATATTCTTTTCCATAATGCTTTATCACAGGATATTGAATATAGTTCCCTGTGCTATACAGTAGGACCTTGTTGTTTATCCACCCTATATATAATAGTTTGCATCTGCTAACCCCAAGCTCCCAATCCTTCCCTCTCCCTCTCCCTCTCCCCTCCCCCTTGGCAACCACAAATCTGTTCTCTATGTCTGTGAGTCTGTTTCTGTTTCATAGATAAGTTCACTTATGTCCTATTTTAGATTCCACATATAAGTGATATGGTATTTGTCTTTCTCTGACTTACTTCACTTAGTATAATAATCTCTAGGTCCATTTTTTTGGACTAATATCTACTATTTATTGGACAATTTGCAAAGCACTGTGCTACACATCACATACATTATTTCAGCCGTTTCTCATGGAAGCCCTATGAGGTAGGTATTGTATCCACATCTTACAGAGAACTCAACACAAATGCAAATGGCATTATTTCATTCCTTTCTATGGCTGAGTAGTATTCCATTGTATATATGTACCACATCTTCTTTATCCGTTCATCTGTCGATGGACATTTAGGTTGTTTCCATGTCCTGGCTATTGTGAATAGTGCTGCTATGAACATAGGGGTGCATGTGTCTTTTTGAATTATATTGTTTTGTCTGGATATGTAATCCCATAAGTGGGATTGCTGGATCATACGGCAACTCTATTTTTAGGGTTTGTTTTTTTTTTCTGGCCATGCCCTGCAGCATGTGGGATCTTAGTTCCCTGACCAGGAATCGAACCTGGGCCCCTTGCGTTGGAAGTGGGGAGTCTTAACTACTGGGCCTCCAGCGAAGTCCCTATTTTTAGTTTTTTGAGGAACCTCCATACTGTTCTCATAGTGGCTGCACCAATTTACATTCCCACCAACAGTGTAGGAGGGTTTCCCAAACCCTACTCTTTGCTCTGTTTTATAGCAAAACCCTTACAAAGAATTATCTGTACTTACTGCCTGCACTTGCTTACATTCCTTACTCTCTTTCCCCCCAATTCTTTCTCTAATCTCCTCCATCAGACTCTCACCCCACCAGCTATTGAGACTGTCCTTGTCGATATCACCCACAGTCTCCATCTCTCTAAATTCAGTGGTTGACTCAGTTTTCACCTTGCCCATCCTCTAGCAACATTGGACACAGCTGCCTATGCCCTCCTTATGGAAACACTTAATTTCGCCATCCGGACATAGTCATAATATCTACCAAGTATTGTTATTGTAGGAACTAAATGAAATAATGTACATAAAGCCCTTAGACTTTTCCTGGCCCCAAATTAGTGCTCAGTCCCTGCCAGCTAGTCTTAAATATAATATTTTTATTTTTCATGGGAGGTGGGTTCATTTAATACTTGTCTAATTAAAACTTTGTAAAAAAAAATAATAATAATTAGCGAGTTCACTGGTGGTCCAGTGGTTAAGAATCAGCCTTCCAATGCAGGGGAGGTGGCTTTGATCCCTGGTCAGGGAATTAAGATCCCACATGCCATGGTGTAACTAAGCCTACACACCACAGCAAAAAGCGCATGTGCCACAATGAAAAATCCCACGTGTCACAACTAAGACTTGACAAAACCAAAAATAAATAAATAAATTTTTTTTTAAAAGAAAAAATTAAAAAGCAAAAGGACATCAGAAACTCAAATAAATTTTTTTTAATGGGAAATTTTAAGGGAGGAGAGAGAGAGTCTCATATGCAGAACATCTAATTTTAAGAAAATATATAATAGAACCAATATTGGAGAAACTTCATAGTATTAAAATCGCTAATGCTTCTTTCTCGCAGGCATAGGAACAGTGGGGACATTTCCACCCTTTGGATACATCACTTGCATTTTAGCTCAGGCCAAAATAGAATTGACTTCATCTCCTTAACGAACAGAACATATTCTAATGAAAGAGCCACATGGAAACTGAAACAGAAGGAATGGAGAAGGGCCACCCTCCTTGAACTTGACTCTGACATTGCTACAGAGAGCTGTCAGGATCAGAGTCCATTTGCTCATCTGGGCCTTTATTTTTTAATTTATTTACAATGTGGTGCTAAGAAGTGCCACCCGCCCAGACCTCGACCACACCAATGGGCTTTACTGGCATTTCTCAGCCACAGGCAGCTTAAGACCCAGGGGAGTGCACTGGGGAAAGAGTCCCAAGTTCTCTCCTGCCCATAGCAACTCATATCCTGATTCCTGTAATCAAGGATACATTGGGAAGATCCCAGAATCCCCACGACTCAATTATTCAGTAAGTATTTTCTCTCAAAGCCTGGTCCAAAGATGACCAGGCTAAGAATTACCTGCAGCTGCTTACTTAAAATGCATATTTCTGAGCCCTTCCCAGACCTAATGAGTTGAATATCTCCATCTCCGGGTCACTGGAGCTTGCATTTTAAACAGGTCTCCAGGCAATTCTCTTGTGCGTTAAAATGTGAGCACTGCTACATTAAAGAATTGTTGGCCCTTTTCCCCATTTTAAAAACTTGCTATTTGGTCTACAGGGGCCTCAACTTGGTTCTACCTATTAGAATGCCAGCTACTCTTCAAGACAACTCAGATATTACATCCTCTGTGAAGCCTTCCTGGACTCCCTATCCCCAGGTTCTCTCTCCTGGACTCCCTTCACCCTGAGTCCGCTGCTCCAAAAGCACTTGTTAGGCGGTATTGCATTATTTGGAGTCAGGTTTTATCACCACGGGAGTTTATAAAGTTCTTAGGGACACTGACTTGTAAAAATTCATTTTTCTACCCATCCACCATTGTCCCTAGTTCCCAACGTTGCACACAGTGTTCAATAAAAATTAGTCACATAGGGCTTCCCTGGTGGCGCAGTGGTTGAGAGTCCGCCTGCCGATGCAGGGGACACGGGTTTGTGCCCGGTCTGGGAAGATCCCATGTGCCGCGGAGCGGCTGGGCCCGTGAGCCATGGCCGCTGAGCCTGTGCGTCCGGAGCCTGTGCTCCGCAACGGGAGAGGCCACAACAGTGAGAGGCCCGCGTACTGCAAAAAAAAAAAAAAAAAAATTTGTCACATAAATGAATATCGTTTGGTAAGACTGATTTGGCGAATGACCAAAGAGAAAAGAGTGACAGCCGAGAATGTGGAAGGAAGGAGACAGATAAGAAAGAAATTACAGAATTATAGCTGGTTACTATACTATGACTGTCAATGCCTAAGAAAAGTGGAGAGTAATATTTTAAGAAAAGATAGGATGTTTCGGCATAAATGTCTCTTAGCGATAACCAAGGAAGTGCTCCCCAACAGGCATGCCTCTTCGTTTATCTTTCCTCTTTCCTTCCTCTTTCCTTCTTTCCCTTCCCCTGTTCCTCTTTCCAGCATTTCTCATCTACTTCCTCTCCCTTGTTTCCATTTACCTGCTTTTTAAAAAAACTTTTTTATGAGAACGTAATTGATTTTCAATGTTATGTTAGTTTCAGGTGTCTCCATTTACCTTCCTTAAAACTCCTTCTATCCTCCTACCATACCTTAAGCCAGACTGTCATTTGGTTGCTAAACATTAATTACGAGGTGTCAACTGAAAAAATTGCACAACCTAAAGTGAAGAATTATGTTTTATTCAGCAGACGTTCTGAGGACTTCAAGCCCAGGAGACAGGACTCTCAGATCACTCTGAGGGAAAGGGGGTGGGCCAGAATATATAGGAGTTTTTGCAACAAAGACTAGGTTGTCAGAACATCAAAAGATTACTGTTAATTAAAGAAAACCAGATATCTGCAAGTTAAGGAACTTAGCACTTTTCTGTGTATGGGAAGAGGCAAGAGTCTGGGCTCACTGAAATCATTCCTTTGAAATGCACATCGGCTATCTGGGGCCAGTCTCCGGCTTTTCTCCATCCTGAACCCCCTCAGGGTGCACAGTTGGGGATGACAGCAGTACCTGAGGGCTTGGCAGTGGGCAGCCTGTTTGTCTCCAACGTGAGTTCCCTCAGGGCTCACCACTGGGGCAGCTATAATGTGATGGCTTGATGGCTGCAACATCCTTTGTTTACTGATACGGCAGGCAATATATTTCATCCACACAGGCATTAGACTAGGTGTGAGGAGCCACGAAAACAAAACGTGGTCCCTGTCCTTGAGGAACTTGTGGTCTAAAGGGGAGAAGGACAAGCAAGCAGATGGCTCACATATGGTCTTACGAAAACAGGAATGATGGAGTTGCCGAGGGTGCTATGAGAACACATTGGAGGGACCAGAGCATCATGGGAGGCTTCCTGGTGGAGGTGGCACTGCGTTGAGATTTGGAGGACAGGCAGGAGCCAGGCGATGGCAGGGAAGGCAGGGAGAGGAGGCATTCTAGCCCAAAGGGGCAGTATGCACAACAACTTGGAGGTAAGAGAATTGTACATTCAGGAAGCTACAAGTCATCCAGAAGAGTAGCTGAGGGCTTGGCAGTAGAAGAGTTGAAAGGGCTGAGGCTGGAGTTGCTGGCAGCGGCCAGCCACGAGGGCCATATGGGGCATGCTAAGGGCCTCCTCTGTGACCCCCTGATTTGATTTGTATTTCAGAGAGTCCACTCTGGCTGCATTGTAGTGACTTGGAAGGGGGCAGGATGATCAGTGAGCCCCCCAGGAAGGATGGTGGTGTGTAGACCAGGTGATGGAAACAGAGTCAGGAGGTAGAGGAAGGGAAGTCACAGGACTTGGTGTCCCGGTGGTAGGCTCAGCATCAGAGGCCACCCTCAAAGCTTGAGGGGTGTGCTAGAGCAGAGGAGATTCTAAGATAAGAACTTCCAAGATCAGTTAAGCAGGTGGGAGTAGAATTTCAATGGCCAATTTTGGTTGTCACTGGCTGCCTGGCTCTTTCCCACTAAAGAAAAACTCAGAACAGTGGTATCAGAGGAGGTGCCTGAGATGGGCTTTCAAGGTTCAGTCAATGCCAGGGCAGTGTCCAGTTCTGACCGGCAGGTGGCACCACCACAGCTCACAGAAAGCAAAGCGAGAAACCCTTTCCGACGACTCAAAAATAACAGCAAACCCCAACCGAAAAGAGAGCCGTTTTGGTGATTAATTTCTGCATTCCAAAGCGACAGATGTGGCCAATATGTAATTAGCAAGTTTTGCTACAGTTGCAACAGCTTTTCATACTAGGGAGTGGCTTGCACCTCACAATTTGCCTCTTGCTCCGATTTCTTTTTGCTACTTAACACACATTCTAAATATTACTGCTTCTAGTGTGGATTTTTTCTCTGCATGGAATGATCTTGGGCAGCATTCTCTCGAGTTTCTGAGTCTGTGTCTGCATAGAGGAGTTTTTAATCGGAGAGACAATGTAACAGATGTTGAAGTTTTTTTGTTTTTTTTTTTTGAGTCATCCCCAATTGCTTCATTTCAACACGATTCTTTTAAATGTTCCCTTCCAAATCTGGTCCATAGGCATATATTTTCACATAGACATACTCAGAGTCTGTTTTATCAGTTTTAAAAGGAAGCGCATCATTTTTTTTCTTTTCCCTTAGGTATCTAGTCTCTTCTGAGATCTCACCCACTTCCTTAGCTTCAAATATCACATTCGCACAGAAAGGCAGCCACATCTTTATCTCTAGTCAACCTCCGGTATTTATTCATCCATCCATCCCTCCATCCATTAATTCACTCCAGGCACTGTGCTGGGGGCTGGGAATACAAATGTGAGAAGGTGTGGTCCTGTTTGGGAGCTTGAAGAGCATTTGGTGGTGGATGGGGGAGGGGGGACAGTGAACAAACCATTATGCAGCAGTGAGATTGGAGGTCCAGTGGGAATTTTGAGGAAGAAACCTTAAAACTGACTTGGGGGCCTAAAGAAGGGGGAGAAGACCAACTGAGCAGAGGAAACTGAACATGCAAAGATAGAGACACTCCAAAGATCATGACACCTTCTGGAAACCACAGTGGTTTAGTATTGGTGGAGTGTGTGTTGGCCAGAGACCGAGAGAGTGGGGCTGGCATGCAGCGGCTGGATCCATGAGGGTCTTGCACAGATCTTAGGACATTATCTTGTAGATGATAAATAGCTTAGTTCCAATTGATTTTTCACTCTGCAGCTAGAGTGTGAATGTATTTTGTAGATGAAAAGCTGACCACAGCCCACCCCTGCTTCAGTATCTCATAGAATCAAGTGGCAAGCGGGATCTTAGTTCCCCGACCAGGGATCAAGCCTGTGGAAGCGCGGAGTCCTAACCACTGGACGCTACGGAAGTATTTCACGCCCCTAGTTTTTAGCAGCACTGGAAAGGCCCAGCACACCCCTCTCCAAATGCTTCACCCGTGTGTCACATTCTTCATCCCAGCCGTAAATGGCTTCCTGGAGTTCTCCCTTACTGTCTGGCCTTTGCACATGCTGTACCCTCTCCTGGAATACTCTTTTCCTCTCAGGCTAACAGAGTCTCAGTGGAAACCTCCCTCCTCGTCTTCCCTGATCCTGGACTAGGTCAGGTCCCCTGCTGTGTGCTCCCAAAGCTGCCAGTCCTGAGAGTGTTATATTCTCAGCGGTATGTCTTCCCCTTCAGACTGCGAGCTCTGTGACAGGTTATCCTGCTGTTTCCAGAGTAGATGCTCAGCTAATATTGTGGAGAGGAAGAATGAATGCATTGAGCTTTTGGACAGTGTACTGGATATTTCTACCTGCATGTCTCCCAGAATGATGAACCCTACATTTCCCAGACTGCGGCATCATCATCTTCTTACCTGTCCCTTCCCTGTACATGCCCTGCCCCACCACTTCCTGCCCAGTCAGCTCCTCCCTCCTTTAAAAAAAATATTTATTTATTTGTTTGGCTGCACTGGGTCTTAGTTGCGATATGCAGGGTCTTTAGCTGCGGCATGAGAACTCTTAGTTGCAGCATGTGGGATCTAATTCCCTGTTGGGGGATTGAACTGGGGCCCCTGCGCTGGGAGCATGGAGTCTTAGCCACTGGACCACCAGGGAAGTCCCAGCTCCTCCTCTTTATTTTTTATTTTTTTTTATAACATCTTTATTGGAGTATAATTACTTTACAATGGTGTGTTAGTTTCTGCTGTATAACAAAGTGAATCAGCTGTACATAAACATACATCCCCATATCTCCTCCCTCTTGCGTCTCCTTCCCACCCTTCCTATCCCACCCCTCTAGGTGGACACAAAGCACCTATCTGTCCTGTTTTAGAAGTAAGAAAGCTGAGATCCAGACTAACTGGTGACATGGCTGGTGAGTGGCAGTCAGGATTGGAACCCAGTTTTCTAGGCTTTAATCCATCCTTCCTCTATGGGGTGGATTCATCTGGGCCCCTGTGCCGTGCAACCTGGCACAGTGCCTCTGTCTGCTTTTCCCCATGCTGCCATCTGCCTGCCTATGGGGTTGCCTCTGACAGCCCAGAATTGTTGGGCAGTATTCTGGAAAGCCCCCCACCCCCACTCATCCTTTACAAACATTTTGACCACATCTGCAAAGTTCCAGCTGTCTGGCTCCGCCCTGAATCCTGGTGTTTATGCTGATTTGGAAATTGGAATCGGTAGGCTAACTGTGGCTCTGCTGGTGGACTTTCACTTGGCAGGAACTGGCTCTTCATCCTGGGTGGGTTCCAGCAGGGATCTCCCTCCGCACTTCCTACCTGTGGAACCTAATCTCCATTTTTAACACGAGGCCTCTCGGATGCTGTGCAAACCGACTTTGACACCGGTGTGCAGTTAACCAGTGTTTACTGGAGGAGAGGCTCAGCAATGGAACAGAGCAGAGCTCCCCAGTCCTCATTCAGTGTTTTTCAGTTGATTAATGAAATGTGACTTGTGTTCTTCCTATTATCCAGCTCTAAAATGATATAATAATGTGTTAACTTTTGTGAGGTACCATATATATGTGTTGCTACAGTATCGACATTCCTTACAGGAAAGCTGTTGTAAGAGTCCAGCGTCCAAAAGTAGTGAAGACGTTGCCTGGATATTAGCAAATTTCAAGAACTTAACTTCTAGGCGGCACAGTTTAAAAGGGATTTTTCTCTTCTGTCTCAGGAAATATGGCCGCAACATTTTCTTAAGAGAATCTGGCATTCTTGGGGAGTTTTTAATCTCAGAGAGACCAGTGTAGTTGGGGAGGGTTTCTGGGCTGTGAATGGGGACGAAGCACAGGGAAATGGGCAGTTTTCCAGCCTTGGTTTCATATCAACAAGCAGGAGTCCTTACTGCCCTATATGGTGGGAGTCCTGGCAGAAATCCTCTGCAACTGCAAAAAGACAAAATCCACTTGGAAGGTAAAGCAGCAGCAACAGGGCTTCGGTTCTAATTACAGAGTTGTCAGGTTGAAGAAAAATGGTTGTGGGATAACAGGGAGATGAAAAATGTGGTTCTTAGTACAGTGGGTTTTCCTTGGGAAGCTTTAGTTCTTGATTCAACTTCTTCTGCAGGTGTGGATCAACCGTGTCTTCCTTTGTGCTCTTTCTTCAGCTGTTTTGTAGATCAGCTGATGAACCATTTCCTGGTTTTTCAGAGGTTGGTAGTCAGAGGTCCTTGCTGTTCTTGTACTTACTTGCTCATTTGTTCCTTTATGCATTTATTTATTCACTACATTTTTTAAAACATCTTTATTGGGGTATAATTGCTTTACAATGGTGTGTTAGTTTCTGCTTTATAACAAAGTGAATTAGTTACACATATACATATGTTCCCATATCTCTTCCCTCTATTTACTACATATTTTGAAAGTGTTTTTGCATTGACAGAAAATACAGAGACAAGCCCTGTTTTGTCACTCAGCCCTGCTGGTTTGGATTCCTTTCACCTCTCTTCTCTGCTGATAGTGAGTGGTAGGGTCCTGCTAGTGTTGGAGGGTCTCCTGCAGAGGCGGGGTGTGGCTGTGTGTCACCGTGAGGGCAAGGACACTGGCCCCAGCTCCTCCTCTTGACTGGCAAATTTGTCTGCTGTTCTCCCCACTCAAAACAAAGAACTGCAACTTTTCCCTCACTTCCTTCTCCTCTGTGCTCAGCAGCTAAGTTCTTCCCTTTCATTTCTTTTTTTTTTTTCTGGCCACCATTCTAGAACAAAATATCAAAGTGGGGGAAAAATATGGGTTTTAGAATAAGATAGGCCTAGGCTCAAATCTCAGATCTACCATATTTGGGTTTCCTTGGGTAAGTTTCTAACCTCTTTAAGCCTCAGTTTCCCAGTCTGTAAAATGGGGATATTATCCACTGTAGAAACACTATGACTTTAGTATACATCGGGTGGTGAATAGATGGTCCTCTTGTTATTTTCACCTCATGTCAGGCATCTCTTGCTCAAAAACCTTCAGAGGTTGTTACTTGTCAATGAAGCCTAAATTGTACATCTTGGCCTTGCCTTTCATTATTCCTCCCCCTAAATCCTAAACTCTGGCCAATCTGAAATATTGGCTGACTCCATCCCTCTTTCCTCTCTGCTTTCATGTTGCAATTCAAACACCAAGTCCTCCCTGATTACCTGAGCACCAAGTAACTGGCTCCCTCCTCTGCAGTCCTGTATGTAGTTCAATCGCACTTGGGGCCAACTGTTTTGCCTTGCAGACTAGGCAACTCTCCTCTAGATGACAAATTGCTGAAAGCAGAGGCTTTGTTGGGTTCATCTATCACCCTGCATAGTGCCTTACATGCAGCTGATGTGAAAGAACAATTCATTCTCCTTATTTCAATGAGCTTGTTTTCTCTATAGAATCAGATGTTTGGTTATTCTCACCTCTATTTTGTTGGCTTCCAGGAAGCACCTTACCATTAGATGCTCTGTTCTCTCCTTTAACTGGAAAGAGCTTTTGGAGCTGAAAAATAAAGAGTTACTCCTACAAGCCTCATCTTCTGCCACTCCCTGGTTACGAATCGAACTACTTAGCATTGCACAGAACACGACTCTCACACCTCCGTTCCTTTGTACGTGCGTGACGTTCCCTTCACCTGGAATGCTATTACCCCTGCTTGTCTGGAGAACTCCTACACATCCTCCAAGACTCGGCTCAGACGTCACCACAATCACCTTCTCTGGGTAGGCTTTTCTGAGATGGGCAGAGTAGCGCCCCCCCCCCAACTTTTTAGCTTCCTCAGCACTCTCCAAATAATTCTAACAGGACTTAGGTATAATTTGTTTACTTTTCTTCCACTCTTCTAGAGTATAGAATCTAGACCCTGAATTCCTTGAGGGCCACGATTTCTGTTCGTCGTTGTACCTTCTACGCTTAGCATGTATTAGGCGCTTGATTCAATCTATGAGCGACTGTGTTAATTCATCTAATACTGCAGAGTTTGTTTGGACCGGATTCTCAAATATTTCAAGACCTGGTCCTCTATTTGGAGTGCTTCACGCTGGAGGGAGATTCTCCCTCCAACCCCCCAGCCAAATTGCCTTGGTTTGGTGTAAGGGGAAAGGACGTGGATAAGAGTTACTCCTTCAGGGGTGAGCTCTATTTACCCGCTCTGGCACCGAAAGGGTTACTGCAACCCCGGGGGTGGAGCCCTGCCGGTGCCACCTGCTGAGGGGCGGCCCGGCGCCTGCGCCCTGGCCTGTAGCTGGTCTACCTGCGGGGGCCTGGCCGAGGAGGAGCGCTTGCGCTCTGGGCCTTTTCCGCTGGGGGAAGTCTCGCGGGGGCGGGGCGGGGCGGGGCCGCGCCGGGAAGTTCTCGCGGGACCGCGACGAGGAGCGGAAGCGAGGCGGCAGTACCGCTTCAGCGACCGGACGACGACGGCGGCGGCGGCGACAACGGAGGCTGTGGCGGTGACGGCGGCGAGAACAGTCGCTGCCCTCGGGGAGCAGCAGCGGGGTCGGCGGCCGCTCGCACCGTTACGGAGGGGCCGGCCGGGCGCGGAGCGGAGCAGCTGCGCCACGGTGAGTACGGCCGGCGGCGGCGGCGCTGCTCCCGTGCCCCTTCCTCCCCTCTCCGCAGCGGGAGTCGGCCCGGGGGGCCCGGGCCTGCGTACCGAGGGCTGCCGGGCCTGGAGGTCGAGACATTGAGGAACGGGGCGGGGAGCGGAATCCTTGGGCGCCCCGGGAGCCCAGTTTCCCTTTCTGGGGCGCTTCCTTCCTGGGGACCTTTCCTCCCCTGACCCTTGGCTCGGGACAGAGCTCCGGACCCCGGGGCAAGAGGCTGGGGGGCTCCTAATTAAATTTTGTGCCGTTTTCGTGGGGGTTTGCCCAGAAGGGGCCCGGGAGAAGCCCGAGAGCATGGGGTACTCATTCCGTGAGTCAGTCTCTGACTTGGTCCGGGAGGCGGGGGATTCGAAGAGGGCTGCATATGTGATTGATGCTCCTTCGACCTGCACGGTCACCACGTCACCGTCTCCTGGTGTTTCGGGGCCGAATTTTGGGAGGAAACCCACCAACCTTATTAATACTGTGAGTGAGGACGTTTGCTACTGGAGCCAGTCAAGATGGCTTTGCTTCTGTAGAGCTTTTTTTTTTTTTTTTTCTTTTTTGACTACTCTCTGAAAAACATTTGTCAAGAAAAATAAGCACTTGATTGGAATGCTGCGAGGAAAGATTTCAGTAAGAGAGGGGAGGGAATCACTGGTATTTTTCATTTGCAGCGCTCTTCGTCTCTGTGATTTACATATGAGTTACAGCTTATTTAGGGAGTTAAAGTAGGCTGGCTTCAGATGCAGTAAGAATATAATTTGCAGAGGAGCCAAGTGCCTCGCGGTCTGACTTTTGGTACTGTGGATTATCAGAAAAAAGTGGGAAAGACACGAGAGAAATTAGCATTAGTTTCTTTGGCTTTCTAGTGCCTCTTTCACTTTGTGCTCCCCAGTTGCCTTCCCCTTCTATTTCTCTCCATTCCAGTGCGGGCACTAAATGTTTACTCGTATAATGCAAGTCACTTGCCCCCTCCCCCCCTTTTTTCTAATCTACTTCCCCTTCCTCCTTTTTGTCCCCTCTCTGGCATAATTTTTCGAGGTTTCGGCTCTTTGGCACAATTCGTTTTTTTCCCTCACATAAAGATCTCGTTTCTCTCCCGGGAAGATGCCCTCTTTCCTGCTTTATTCTTCATTTTTGAGCGTCCACTGTGTTCCTTCAGTCTGCCAGAAGGGTTGCTAGAGAGCCATGCGAGACTTAACGTTCTCCCCCTGGGAACTGGGAGGCGCAAAGGATTGAATTCAGCTCTAAGTAATCAATACTGCCACTCGGTCACAGGTGTAGCTTGTGTTTTTGCGTTTTAATTGTTTTCACTTTTAGATCATGTTGTTGTGCCTGCTCACGCTTTTATTCTTATGTCTCTTTTATGTTAGGGAGATTGGGTCATTTTGGGGCTTGTGTGACTTCTTTTTGGCTTTTACTGGGAGTGGTGAATGTTAAAAACGAAAACCAACCATAGTCCTGTATTACAATAGAATTAAGATAGCTTGAAACATTTAAGGGAATAGAATTTATTTAGACCATTGATGAGTTAATTAAAGCTTGCCCGTTGTAATAGTACTAATTTATTTACCAGCCTTCTAAGATAAGGTGTCTTTTCCTGCATCTGTTATAATCAGCCTTCTTTGTTATTGTTGTTGGGTTTGGTTTTTGTTTTTTTTGACAGAAAGAAAGAAATTTGTTCTCTTGCTCCTTTGTTCAAAATTTTCTGAATACCCAAATTAAAAGTTAATTCTTGTAATCAGCTTTCTTTGATGCTAAAAGAAAGCATTTAAATGTTTGAGGCAGTTTCCTTCCTCAGCCAGTGTATTCAGATTTGAGGGACTACTATTAGGTTTTAAATACTAAGTTGGTGGTACTTAGAGATTTTTCTCAATAATTCCTGTTATGTTGCACGTTATGCCGCAACAATTCTAATTGTTACTTAGAACAGAAGAGTAATAGATTTTGGAGAAATGAAGTAATACAGAGTAGAGACCCACCATGGTCTCCTGAGAGAAACTAATATTGATAGTTACTTGCTTAATTCAGAAGAACTTTCCAGCACTCCTGAACGGCCATTGAGAGCCTTTCATTTTATTTGTCAAAGTTGGGTTTTTCCCAGTTATGCCAAGTGAATATGTATTATTGTCATTTTATGCAAAGACATTGTAGTGCATTGTCTGAGTTGCAAAGTTTAAAATCTAGTCAAGGCACCCTTACAGCACAGCAGTGATGTTTTAAATTTAGCATGCATAAGAATTACCTGTGAATCTTACTTAAAATTAGGTTCCGGGCTAAGGCCACTACCTTGCCGAACCCCAGAAGGCACCTCACAGTGAAATCAGTCCCTGAATGGGGTGAGTTTGATGTAGCTGATCCAAGAACCAAAACTGTTGTTACAGGATGCACCCATACATTAATGAGACTGAAATGTGGCTTTAAATTACTCAAAGGTACACTTTCTGTATATACACAGTAAATGTTTAAAAGCCCAGTAGAATAAGTGACTATAGATGTGATTAGTTTTATATGTGTGAATATTTGAGCATTGTTAGGGCTTGATTTGGAGGTATTTAATTTTAGTTTATACTTAATAGACCATTAATTTGCCTACCAGAGCGTTCCTCTGAGTCCATATGTAAATGGCAGTTCTAGATTTACTGAGAACACGGGGACCGATATTTGAAGAGGTACTGGTGATGCTGGTTTAATACCTCTTAGCACTTTATGCCAGGGACTCAGCATTTACAGGTGCTGTCTCTTTTAATTAGCAAAATGACCTTATAAGCTGTAGATGCTATTATTTTCCCCATTTTCCAGCTGAGGGACACTAGGGATTAGAGAATGTAAGTTATTTCTCCAGTGTTGCCCACGTAGTTAGTAAGTGGTACAGTGACAGTTGAATCCAGGTCTAACTCCAGAGCACCAGTAAGATTTTAGTTTTTGTTTTTTCTGACTTACAAAAGCAATACATGCTTATAGTAAAGACAATGAAAATACAATTGAGGTGTATGGTACAGAAAGTAAAAATATTCTGTGAACTCGCTTCCAGAGGTAATCATTGTTAACCTTTTGAATTTTTTTTTTTAGCACACACTGATATATTATTTTATGGAAGTATGATAAACTAATTTTTCTGCAGTTTTTAAAAAAACTTGATAATAATGTATCTTGGTACTTATATAGAAAGATATTTCTTGTTATGCTCATGGATATTGATCAGGGATGCATGTATTTTGCACATGGTATTTGTGTCACTATTTTAGTGAGATAAATCTGGGACATGGCATTGCTTGTCCAAGGGTATGTATTTTATTTTATTTTTTATTTTTATTTTTTTTTTGCGGTACGCGGGCCTCTCACTGTTGTGGCCTCTCCTGTTGCGGAGCACAGGCTCCAGACGCGTAGGCTCAGCGG
>NW_006780945.1:1295088-1311359 GCF_000442215.2 Lipotes vexillifer
TTGTGGGATCTTCCCAGACCGGGGCACGAACCCGTGTCCCCTGCATCGGCAGGCGGACTCTCAACCACTGCGCCACCAGGGAAGCCCAAGGGTATGTATTTTAAATTTGTCAATAGATGCTGTAAAATTACTCTCCAAAAAGATTGAACTAATTAATTCCCTGATAGAGTGTGAGCTCTGTGGTGATTTTATTTTTATAATCCAGTACTAAGCCTATTGTTAGGCATATAGTAGCTGTTCAAAATGTTAATTTAATCAACACTGGTTAAAGAGTCTGAGAATCTCTTTATCCATAGTATCACAGAGACTGGATGTTATAAATCTTTAAAAAATTTGACAATTAGTAGGTGAAAGAAATCTCATTGTTTTAATTTGCCGATTTTTGTTTCGGTTTTTTTGGCTGCACCATGCAGCTTGGGGGATTTCAGTTCCCCAACCAGGGATAGAACCCAGGCCATGGCAGTGTAAGCCTTAATTTGCCATTTTTAATAATGAAGACAAACATCTAATATGTTTTAAGTAGAGTCACGTTTTAACTTAGAGTGACTTAATGTCAGGCTCTGTCTGTAGCGCTTCATATGTGTCTATTATCTGTATTACCTAATTCAATGCTCAGTGAATCTTATAAAGTTGGTGATATTATACCCATTTTACAGATGAGAAAACCGAGGCTTCTTTAAAAGCCTTGCCCAAAATTATAGCTGGTAAGCATCAAGGTCATTACTTGAACTTGGGGTCAGCCTTTACAAACCATGCAGGCTTAACACTAAGCTGTACTGGCCCAGTGAAGTATCGCGTATTTTATTTTCTGTGAATTTTGGGAAGAAGAGAGTTGAATGGAAGACAGAAAATAAAATCCTACAAATACCTTTAGGAGACTGCAGTTTACGATACAGTGCGTATTGCTTTAAATGAACAGTTCAAGCTGCACTTGCCTTGTTAAAATTCTCTGCTTGTGATGAGCTGCAGGGTGTGTGCTGGTAACAGTTCAGACATACTCTGTCATCAGGCTTCAGGGTTAAATGTACTCCCAGTCCATTTTCTTGAGAAATTTACAGCAACATATACTCTGTTAAAAACATTATACATTGTGTCCACTTTCAGATTTCTTTCTTCCTTTTTAAGTAATTAATGCGGTGTATGTGATAGAATTTTTTTGTCTTTAATGAAACGCACCCTTTTGAATTTCTTGAGCCCACATGTTTTTCAGTGGATAGCCTAAAACCTGGCCTCCTCAAGTTTTCTCTGTGAAACGCTAATTTGTACTTGGCACCACCGCCAAAGTATTGATTGGTTGGTTTTCATTCCTATTAAACTGTATCTTACAAAGCAATTGTTACTTGAAACACGATTTTCAAGAGTGTTGTCTGTTTAAGTTTTCTCTAGGAAACCTGTGGTAGATAAGTTGACTAACAGCAGGAGAGCAAATGTTGAAAACTCTTGGTTTTTATGGTCTGGCTGTTCAGTCACACTGCAGCTATCTGGAATCATGAATGACATAGAAGTTTATGCCCTGTTACTGCATAGTACCTTGACAGTGACAGTGCTTAGGTTTCTGTCTGATTTCTGTTTTTCAAAAATGAAACTTTTAAAGTTTTTTGGATCTGCGCAATTATTATTCAACCTCCCATCATTGATACATAGTCCCAACAATCAGACCTGAAGACCAGTGAAAATAAATGGTCAGGTCAGGGTATGGAAAATATTGATAGGCATGTAGCGGGGATTTTGGAGCAGCTGTAAAAAGTTTTAAATAGGTACACACTGGAAAGTAGGCAAAAAAGGAGAAACAGTTATTAATTCCGGGAAAAATTGAAGGATTGTACTAGAAAGGAAGGTTGGTTACCATACATTATTTAAATCACCAGTGAACAATGTTTCGTAATGTAATAACTACTGCTTAAACCGGAATATGTGGCATTACTGGGATGGGGCAAGGCAGAATTGGCAGGGGCGGAACAGCTAAGTCCTCATCTTTCAGGTGATAGGTGATGGCTGGAATAAATTAAGAAACAGCAGTAGAAGGGTGTTATTTAGAAATAGTCTGAGTAAACATAAAGAGAAAGCTAAAAACAAAATTGAGGGTGATTGCTTGTGAGTGTTGGGGTAGGGAATTGCTCTTTTTCATAAGCCTTTTAATGCTCTGACTTTTAAAATTATATGGATTCATTTGATAAATAAGTAACTATGGTGAGTATAAGTAAAGGGTGTTTAAAGGACACACGAAAATACTGAGACTAATCTTTTTTTTTTTAATTTGCTGGGACTCTTTGCTTTCCTGTTTTAGAGCCAGCACAACACAGGATATCCTAGGTATGGCCTGATAGAATGAATAAACGTTGGTTTAGTTTATTAGTTTACCTGCAGTGGAATGTTTGGCCTTCAGAATTCGGCTGAAGGACTTTTTATTACCCGGTGGTTCTTTCCTCCTTGGTAATACTCATTTCCCTCTAACCTTAGTATTCCCAGCTGGTTTACTCCTTAGTCCTTTTGTAGCTATGCTTGATTAATGCCCCAGTTGTTAACTTTAGAACAAAAGAATAATAATCACTCGTGCCCCTCAAATGAGGTCTCTGCTAGGTGGTAATTATCCACCAAAGGGTGTCACTATAATCTGTCCCCATTCTGCCAGTGTCAGTGTTGTTTTCTGCTTTTATTTAGCCTGTATGAAAACAGTGACTGACAAAAGAAGAATGGGGCTTCGTTTTCCTTTAGTTACGGGAAGGTCTAGGTTGTGTCCCATATTCAGGGCTCGAGACTCTTCACTTCCGCAGTGATTGTACTGCCCAGCTTCACCATCACCTGGTACACTACCTAAGGGTTATTACAGAATCTTTGCCTGCAAAATGCAGTTTGGATCAGTCTAGTACTCCCCTGGCTCCGAGAAAAGCACCTGTTTTAAGGGAAACTGTGAGAGGCTTCTGTTTGGCTTTTGGGCGGTAGCTAAGATTCTGAAAAAGGGATTGCTTTCAAGTGTAGATTAGGACTTCACCCTTGCTCCGTAGGCTAGTTAGGAATAATGCAGAGGCTGCTTTTGGAATGCTGAGCCTTGCACGTCTGTTTCCAAGGGCTGTTGGGGCCCCCGACGTCTTAGGGGTCTTCGAGGGATAGGGAGCCTTCTGCACGAGCAGGTCTCCACCCACCAAAGGCTCTGAGCTGGATTTCCTTTCTGGTCACCTGAGCTTGCCGGTCGCAGCTGGCAAGTGGAGAGGGAGAGTTGCCTATGCTGAGAGTAGCAAACTGAATAAGAAAGTAGTTCCTAGGTTCAGTTTCTTCCACTTTCCTAGGGGCAGACCAAGGTTTAGTTTCTGAGAACAGTTAAAGCAGCTCAGGACCAAAGCCCACATTGCTGGCTTTTGACTGTGGATAGGGGACCCAACATTTTCAAAACACCAGAAAGGTTGACAGGGAGAAAGGAGGGAGAGAGGCCTCTATAACTGAGAAAAGTAGGGTGCCATCCCGAGGGCGAGGCCTTTCTTTACGTGGATTGCATTTCGTGCCTGGAGAAGAGCGTGAGGGGCGAGGGAGGAAAGGCGGAGACCGTTCGGACTCCAGCCGGTTCCTGCACACCGAACACACCCAGCGGGAGGGAAGAGGAAGTGTGTTCTGGTTTAGCTCGAGCAGCTGCCGCCATTGGCCGGCAGGCCTGTCAGTTGCCTGGGGGCCGAGGCTGGAAAGAGGAAGGAGGAGCTCAGGGCTCCTGCCTGGAAGGGAGGGAGGAGGGCTGAGCCAGGCCGAGCCAGGGGGCGTGGGGGCTGGGACGGCAGGCCGACTGGCAGGGCGGGGCTGCCTTCGATCCGGCCACTTCTCTCAATCATTGCTCTTCTGATTCAGGGTGGCATTGTGTGTCCCGGCGTGCAGGAGCGAGTCCCAGCTGAGAGGCGAGGCTGAGCCCAGAGCACTGGGTTGCTTCAGCAGGGAAGACTCCCTTCCCCCCTGCTTCAGGCTGCTGAGCCCTGAGCCCCGCTCAGAATGGAAGCCATCGCCAAATATGACTTCAAAGCTACCGCAGACGACGAGCTGAGCTTCAAAAGGGGGGACATCCTCAAGGTAAGTGTTGATGCCCAGCAAACGCTCAGATGGCTTCTCCTTGTACTCACCTGCCTTCTTGTGCCCTGATAACACACAAAGAAGCTGTGCTTGTTCTTTTTTCATTGCCCACTTTTAACATTTACCATCCTGTGTGATTTGGAGAGCTAGATGCTGAGTAGAATATCAAACATGACTTCAGAGTGTTGGTGTGATGTGTGGTCTTTAACTGCCTTTGTGTGAATGCCTTGAGCATTTCTGTGCTTGTTGATATTGGTAATTCAAGTAATGTCAGAGCAATATGATTATAGTAAGGAAGCGTATGAGTAGGTTGGGTTACCTAATCTACTAGAGTTTTATAAAAAAAAAAAGAGAGGATTTTTTTAAAAGACCCAAATTTGAAGTATTTTTGTAAAAGCACTCAATTAGTCTTATCTTACATAGTCAGAAGATTTTTGCTTCTGGAATGTGATCCTAGTAGGTTAGAAATTAATTTCCCCTAGTTTAGAGAGGTGGTTAGAAGTACATGCCAAAACTCGTTAAAGAACCTCAGTGTATTCTTATTCTTCATGAAACAACTAATGGAGTTCTAAATGACAAGGTTCAACTTGCTGTTGTACCAGTCAGATTTCGATTTTCTTTAACTTGAGGAGCAGTTACCCCATGTTAAACTCTGATTTCACCAGAGAAACCTGCTGACAGTTTAAAAATAAGCTTCCTTACAGTCTGCAGCTCATTTTGAGCCCCACTATTTACATGAGGTTCGCCTTCCACCTGGCACGTGTTAATTATGTTGTTTACCCAATTGACTCGAGCAGCTTGCTCTTTTGGATATGTAATTTATTTTTACATGGGTGGGTGTTATCAAATAGTGTATCAACTCTGAGAAAAACCTGAAATTTAATGTTTGAGTCTTCACTGTGTCTCAAGTTTTGACTTTTTTCCTCTAAACCTGATTATTGGAATTTGCCATCCATTTGTTTACTATTCTTGAATGAAATTATTAGGATTTTATAAAGAAGAAGAAAGTGGAAATACAGAAATATGATTCTTTATAAAAGGACTAGTGACTTTTGTTTTTAAGTTTTGCAGACCTATGGAGAGTTATTATTTTGTTCACTGCCCAAGGTGTAGAGTTCTGCTCTGAAGTTAGTTTTTGTGAACTACTACTGCACAGTAGTTTTTGTAATGTTAGAAATGTAGGTTGCACTTCATAGAAGGTGATAAAGAGCCCTTTAAGGAGAAGGAAACCGTGAGCTTTTTTTTAACATCTTTATTGGAGTATAATTGCTTTACAATGATGTGTTAGTTTCTGCTTTGTAACAAAGTGAATCAGTTATACATATACATATGTTCCCATATCTCTTCCCTTTGTGTCTCCCACCCTCCCTATCCCACCCCTCTAGGTGGTCACAAAGCACTGAGCTGATCTCCCTGTGCTATGCAGCTGCTTCCCCCTAGCTATCTGTTTTCCATTTGGTCCTGTATATATGTCCATGCCACTCTCTCACCTTGTCACAGCTTACCCTTCCCCCTCCCCATATCCTCAAGTCCATTCTCTAGTAGGTCTGTGTCTTTATTCCTGTCTTAGCCCCTAGGTTCTTCATGACCTTTTTTTTTTTCTTAGATTCCATATATATGTGTTAGCATATGGTATTTGTTTTTCTCTTTCTGACTTGCTTCACTCTGTATGACAGTATCTGGGTCCATCCCCCTCACTACAAATAACTCAATTTCGTTTCTTTTTATGGCTGAGTAATATTCTATTGTATATATGTACCACATCTTCTTTATCCATTCATCTGTTGATGGACACTTAGGTTGCTTTCATGTCCTGGCTATTGTTAATAGAGCTGCAGTGAACATTTTGGTACATGACTCTTTTTGAATTATGGTTTTCTCAGGGTATATGCCCAGTAGTGGGATTGCTGGGTTGTACGGTAGTTCTATTTTAGTTTTTCAAGGAACCTCCATACTGTTCTCCATAGTGGCTGTGTCAGTTTACATTCCCACCAACAATGCAAGAGTGTTCCCTTTTCTCCACACCCTCTCCAGCATTTATTGTTTCTAGATTTTTTTGATGATGGCCGTTCTGACCGGTGTAAGATGATATCTCATTGTAGTTTTGATTTGCATTTCTCTAATGATTAATGATGTTGAGCATCCTTTCATGTGTTTGTTGGCAATCTGTATATCTTCTTTGGAGAAATGTCTGTTTAGGTCTTCTGCCCATTTTTGGATTGGGTTGTTTGTTTTTTTGACATTGAGCTGCATGAGCCGCTTGTAAATTTTGGAGATTAATCCTTTGTCAGTTGCTTCATTTGCAAATATTTTCTCGCATTCTGAGGTGTGTGTGAGCTTTTTGACGGTATTCTCAAAGTCAGCACTAAATTAATCAGAAAGCAGACAGAACCAGCTATAGGTTTTAGAGAGAAATACATCATCTGTTTCTATGTCTTTAGCTAGAAATCGGCAATCATAACTTAGACTACTAAATTACTCTGTATCATTGTACTGAGGAGATAATTTGGTGTTTTCTTAGGTGATTACTATTCAGCAGATAACCTGCTCCTGATATCATAATAAGATTGGCTACTCAGATAAAGGGAAAAAAAAAAAGATTGGCTCCTCAAGTAGCCACATTTGTCACTTGTACAAAAATGCTTTGGGGCCAAGCTTGGGGGTTTTTTTGGTTTGTTTGTTTACGGAAATACAAATTAGATTTCTCCATTAAGTTTACCCTAGAAACTTGAAACTTGAGCCTGGAAGTTCATATTTTTTCTCTTAGTCTATCCAGTTGCACATTTAGAACTAAAGCAACAAATCAAAACAAAACTGTGAACTTTGAGGTCTGTTTTAAAGAATTTTTAGACAAGAACTTTCCCTGTTTACTGCCACTAAATTTAGTCTTGGACCGTGAACATTTTATAAGTTCTCCACCTTAAATTGGTAAACTTCTTGAACAAGTGTAATATCCTTCTTTTCCATCCTACAATTAGGATGATACTGTTTAATATTTCCCCCAGAAATTTTTAGGATGGGAGAGAAAGTGAATCAGAGTGCTCACATTTACTTTCAGATTTTCTTTGGGGAGAGAGAAACATACATATATTTGGTTCTTTCCAGATTGGCAGATAACTGGCATATGAAGTCATCATGCCATTATTGCTTTTGAATGGTGGCCGTTAGCTGTTTGTTAGTAATCTTGTGGCTTTACTCCAAAAAATAAGTGACGATGCAGTAGTTGCCCTTTGTCTCATAATTCTGTGAAACAGCTGAATGAAGAGGAGGGACATTGCTTTGTCTTAAGCACTATTAGTTTAAAAAAAAAAAAAAGGCAGCGTTTTCTTCTTTGATTGTTCAGGGAGTAACTGACTTCGTTTGAGTGGCTCTGATTTGATTTGCTCACTCTTTAGGATGGCAGTTGTGAGCCAGATCATGTTTTGAAGTGTCTGGAAAGCATTGACCAGTTTCCCTCGATTGAAATATGGATATATTTACCCTCTGTTGATAAAAGGGACATGTGCACGTGGGTACTGAGTACATTTTACTTGAAGATAATGAAACAGAAAGGGGCTCAGCCCTCTGCCTATGACCAGGTTCAGGATGACTCCCTCTCACTGTCTTGGAGTTCCTGGTTAACTTTTGCTGAATGTTGACTCGTTGTCCCCCAGCAGACCACTTCCTTACGCTCTGTCCACATGTTGACTTGTACTGCCCTGGGAAGAGAGAGCAGATTAAAAACATCTTACTGGAAGCTGTAAATAGAACTTAATGCTTGGATATATCTGCCTTTGTTAATTTCCCTCTTATAAAAGCTTGTGTTTTTCTTGGGGAGGGGTGGGGAGAGCACTGGGGCTGGGTATGGAAGAAATTGCTCTTCTTTTGCAGTTTCAGGTCTTATGTGGATGAAATGAACCTAAATTTCCCCACCATTGTAGGGCAGCCTTGAGATAGCCCCAGGGGTTCTCCACTGAAAATGAGGCCCCTGAATACTCTGCCCTAGGCACACAAAACGCCTGAGCTTACCTAAAAGTTGCGTCTGCCATCTAGGGGCTTCTGTACACGTATTGATACCTCAGACACTGCTGCATAGGAATGAAGAGACTGTTCTGAGCTCTCAAACCTGTGCTCATTGCATTCTGTAGCTGGGTGGTTATTTTCTATCAAGACAGACCTTAGACTCTAGAAGAGAACAAACAGTAGATCATCTCAATATCTTCTTCTCTGTCTGGCACGAACTTCCTTTACCAGTTTCCTAAACTGCTTTAGAACTAGGTCTTGGGTTAAGGGCTGATGACACTATTTTACTGTTACATTTACAGAGCGTCTCCTTGAGCCACATCCTGGGGTAAGTTGCCTTGAGAGTTGGGGGAGAAATAGAAGATGTACTTTCTCCCTTCAGGAACTCTAAAATCAAATAAGAGAAGTGAGGTTAGTATGTGAAACAGTATGTGACAGTGTGTAAAATTAGAGGATCTTTATTTTTTTTAATAAATTTATTTTATTTATTTTTGGCTGCATTGTGTCTTCGTTGCTGCACATGGGCTTTCTCTAGTTGCGGCGAGCAGGGGCTGCTCTTCATTGCATTTCGCAGGCTTTTCATTGCGGTGGCTTCTCTTGTTGCAGAGCACGGGCTTCAGTAGTTGTGGCACATGGGCTCAGTAGTTGTGGCTTGCGGGCTCTAGAGCACAGGCTCAGTAGTTGTGCCACATAGGCGTAGTTGCTCTGCGGCGTGTGGGATCTTCCCGGACCAGGGCTTGAACCCGTGACCCCTGCAGTGGCAGGCGGATTCTTAACCACTGCGCCACCAGGGAAGCCCTAGAGGATCTTTAGAACAGGAAAAGACTTCCTTATTTTACAGGTGAGGAAATGGTGGCCCATGGAGGTTAATGATCTATCCAAGATCACAGCTATTAGTACTTAGTGCTGAACTGGTATTTAACAGAATGCTGAAGTTGTGTTACACACAACTGTAACTGCCAGTGTAATTTTGAAGGGAAGAGATTGGTGAGAGCCGAAGTCCGAGAAAGCTGTGTGGAAGAGGCATGACTTGGACTGGACCTTGTGAAGACCAGGACAGGGTTAGGTGAGGAGAAGGGAGGGGCGGGGGCTGTGCTTGTTGTGTTTGAGACAGGAATGCTAGAATAAGGTTATAGGCTGTGACGGAGTAGAAAATAAGGTAGAACTGGAGCCTGATAAGAAAAACCCAATAAGAGTTTGATCTTGTCCTTAAGCGTCTGAAGGTTATCAGCTGATGACGAAAGTGTCCTGTGTGTATAGTGGATTGCAAGGAGGGAAGCCTGGAGTCCCAGCCTGGCAGTTGCCAGTAATCAGGTTGTGAGATAAGTGCCTGTACAGGTATGGGAGACTAGGAATGAAGGACAGGGGGTGCTTTGAGGAAAAGAAAAAATAACGGGATTTCTGCCTGTCAGCTGGGGGTATTTGAATAAGTCTCCTGTGTAACTGAGAAAAGAACGTCCATTGAGTGTGCTCCTGAGGGCCAGGAATGTGAACTAGAGTGTGATTGGTTACAGTTTTCACAACAGCTCTGAGTCCTGAATTTCAGTACATGAGTCTCATTTCAGGTGTTTGAACTATCAAAGCTAAAAAATAAGAGGTTGGGGTGGGGTTTTTTCTTCATTATTTCAAAGTACTGGTATCAGTATACTTTTTGAAGTATTTCTTTGCCTGTTGATAAGAATTGTTATCAATCTTGTTAACTAAACTCAGAATATTGCATTTAATCTTTAAGAAGAGGACAGTTTGAGTTCTCTTACAACATAATTTGTTTGCCTTTCATCATATTCATTTCCCCCCTGTCATCTGAATGGACTGTTTCCAAATAGGTGCTAAGAATGAACTTTCAGTTCCTGTACAAGACTCCTTTGGGGGTGGAGGGGGTTGCTGGCTGAAGACCAGTCATCCCTGTTTGGAGAGAGAAATGTCTAAGGAAATGCACCGTTCCTTTGGGGTCTTCAGTTTTCACCTCTGTGAACCATTATAGTTAAGTCATCATTGAATAGCTACTATTTATGAAGCATTTAATATATGCCACAAAGTTATACATGATTTCTAATTTTGGATATCAGAAGGTTGGCATTATTAGCCCCATCTTATGGGTGTAGAAGTTAAGTAACAGGCTCAGGTTCACACATCTAGTAAGAGGCAAAGCTGGGATTTGATCTTAGGCCTGGCTGCAGTGCTCCCCCTACAGTACATTAATTCCCCTGTTAACTGTCAGGTATGAGTAAACCAGAAATATAAGCTTATCTGCAGTCCTGAGTTACTCACCTGCCAGGCATGGACAGCTGTCTTATGGCACTGCTTCTGCATAGTGACGTATTGGATATCCTATAAGTAAGCTGAGGTTAATAATAAAAGAAATGAAGGGGGAAAAAAAGGTCATTTCGCCTTTCAGATTAGCAAAGATGATAAAGACTTGACCCCACCCTCTTTTGGTCAGAGTGTGGGGAAATGGGTACTGTCTCCTCCTGCCAGTGGAGCTTTGTACGAATACAGTTGGTCTTTTTGAACATGGCTTGGTGATACGTATTAGACCATAAAATGACCCAGCAGTTGCACTTTCAAGAATTCAGTCTAGGAAAATTCACAAACAAGTTTTTTTAAATGTAGACATGGGGGGGGGTGTTTATTTCACTGAATTTGTGTGCCACCTAGAAATTTCTGCAATTAAATTATGAAATATCGTTTCCAGGATATTAAAAGGTGTAAAAATAGGCATCTTCGAATACATGGAATTACTATATTATAAAAAGAAGAACCTTAAGTAGCCCATCAGTGGGAGGCTACATAAACAGATTATGGTGCTTGTAAAGTGGGATACTGTGAAGATGTTAATGTTGATGTAAAACTATATCAATACAGTATGTGTGTTGCTCAGACAAGTGTTTATGGATCCTCTTTTAAAAAGTGAAAATATATCTAATTTATTGAGTTTTTAGTATATATCTGTGCACTAAGCTAAGTATTTTACTTGTATTTTCTTTTAATCCTCACAATAATCCTATTAAGACAGATGCTATTATCCCCAATTTACTGATTAGGAACCTGAGGCTTATGTTAAGTAACTTGCCCAAGTTCACATTCAAATCCAGGCCGGTTAAGTCCAGATTCCGTGTTCTTAACCACTACCCTGTGGGGCTTTTTTGTACCCAAATGAGGTCAGGAGGGAGGGGGCGCGAGCCCATTTAGGGAAAATTGCTATCTATTTCTATTTGCTTATTAAATACACAGACTTCTTTCTGAATGATCCCCTAAAAGGTAACAGTTATCTCCAAGGAGCTGGATTTCAGGTGATTTTTACTTCTTTTTTGTGTTTTTTTTTTTTACATTACTTTAATTAATTTATCAGTTTTATTAAGTCAATACAGCTTTATTCAAATGGTAAGTAGTTAACATTTTGCATGTTTTACCTTGATGGATATTCTAGGAAGTTAAAGTGCTCCGGTCAGGGCTTGGTTGGTTGTGTATTTTTAATGACTGAGGTTTAACCTGCTGTTAGGCTAAAGTTCACTGTGCCTATGTTCAGAGTCGTAAAACTTAGACACCTTTTAAAAAGTGACTCACAACACCTTTTGGAGGAAAATCTTGGTCTTTTTGGCAGATACTTCCTCTGTTTTACCTCCTAGTGTATGTGGAATGAGAGACACCTGTGGTATTGTGATAAAGAACTGCTCCAGGGCTAGACCCACCTTCTTCTTCTGGCAGATCTGGCCTTTTGGTCTTGGGAAGCTGACTCTCCTTTGGTTCTCCCATCCTCAAAATGGGAATAGCGTCTACTTTCCTAGAGTCACAGTGAGGATTAAAAGAATTAATACGTTAGTGTGCTTAAAGCAGTGACGAGTAAAGTAGATAGTAATGCTACCTGTCATTAGTTTTATTAATGTTTTTCAGACGCACAACTTTGATAAGAGGATGTCAGTCCTACTGCTGGCTCAGGTAACTGTTAAGTCACATGACTCGACACATAAAACTGGCTGGGTGCTTGTCCTGATACTACCTCAAACTCAGAACTGTGCAAACGTTGTCCCAGAGCTTAGCAGAAAGCATGGTATTGATGGAGGATTTTGTGAAAGACAAGGAGTTTCTCCATTCTTAAAAGTCTTTGGCTCTCTCTCAGAGTTAAACCTGAAAGCAAAGAGGTGGGTAACTGCACAGTGTCCTGTTGGGTACCTCACTTTTGTATATTTCTTGGGCCGAATAGAGCTTTGGGATTATGCTGTTGGCAAATATTAAGAAGTGATAGAAGAAACAGCCTTGGGAAAAATTTGTTGCTGTATTTACTCTAAGGATATTAAGGAGTCTTTCATTATTATGTGTCCTCAGGGAGGACCTGTGGGAGAACATTCTCTCTGGTCTCCATACCTAGAATAGGCATATTTCCCCCTCAAACAACTTTTTTAAATCTTAAGGATGCTATAAATAATGCTTTGATATGTTTCCTTCTTTATCTTGTAGGAAAGCTTAGAGCCTACTATGGTCTCATTTCTAGCAGTCGCTCTTATACTTTCTGTCCTAATATTTTTGTTGAAACAGGTAGTAATTATTAGTCGTAAATATTTAAAGTTTTTCTCACCCTAACAATGGCTTTGATTTTTAACTAATTTATTTATTCTTTAGTTTAACAGCAGACTTTTAAAATCTAGATTTAGCAAAATGGCAAAGCCTTTTTTAATACTTTGCTTTTGAAAAAATACAAAAAGCATCAGTTTAGTTTTAAAGTGAGAGGAAATGCATTTTGGACCTTAAAACTGTAGACTTCACAGAGAACAAGAAAGCAGTGTGTAGGCTTCCCTGGTGGCGCAGTGGTTGAGAGTCCGCCTGCCTATGCAGGGGACACGGGTTCGTGCCACAGCCCGGGAAGATCCCACATGCCGCGGAGCGGCTGGGCCCGTGAGCCATGGCCGCTGAGCCTGCGCGTCTGGAGCCTGTGCTCCGCAACGACGGGAGAGGCCACAACAGTGAGAGGCCCACGTACTGCAAAAAAGAAAACAAAAAAAGAAAGAAAAAAGGAAAGAAAGCAGTGTGTGTTTTCAGTCAGAATATTGATCATGCAATGTCTTTGTGTCATTATTTCGTAGATCTTTTATTTTCCTAGATAAATATGTATGGTTTGAAATGGATTGCTAGAGGAAAAACAATATATTTACAACATTTTATTTTTTTGGTTTCATTGGGTCTTTGTTGCTGTGTGCGGACTTTCTCTAGTTGCGGCGAGTGGGGGCTACTCTTCTTTGTGGTGCGCGGGCTTCTCATTGCGGTGGCTTCTCTGTGGCGGAGCAAGGTCTCTAGGCGCGCGGGCTTCAGTAGTTGTGGCTTGCAGGCTCTAGAGTGCAGGCTCAGTAGCTGTGGCGTGCAGGCTTAGTTGCTCCGCGACACATGGGATCTTCACAGACCAGGGCTCGAACCTGTGTCCCCTGCATTGGCAGGTGGATTCTTAACCACTGTGCCACCAGGGAAGTCCCTGCAACATTTTATTGTCAAGATTTCCATTTTTCCTTAACATTTAAAATTACTTTAATATACATTAATAGAAAAAAAAAAGAGAGGAAATTCAAAATTCTGCACAAACTCCCCACTCCAGTATTTTTACTGTTGCAGATCTCTTCTAGGCTTTGTTATTGTATAAACATTTTTATACTGCTGTAATTATAGTGGCCTTAAAATACAACATATGTTACCGTTTTCCTGTATTTGTTTTACTAATTATTTTTAATGGTTTAATATTTTAAAATATTTTTAAAGTTAATGTTCTATAATTGACTTAGCTATTTCCCCATTGCTGGATACTTAGCTTGTTTCTATTAAAAGTTTAGTTTATCATCTCAAAGGAGGATTTTGATTATGTATGATGCTCTATTGTCCAAAAGGATTGAACAGATTACCTACTTGAGGTCAAGTTGAATGAGAATGGCCCATAATCTTAGTCAGAATACATAATAGTAGTGCAGCTAATGTTGGCTTCATTTTCTGACCTCCTTTAACAATAGAATATTATTTCACAGTTTGACAGTGTTTTATAGGACTGTGAAATGATTAAACCTCTTCACTCAGCATCTAAGATACTTGACAACAGCATCTAGTTTTTCTGAAGCACGTTTTATTTTGTGCTGTTCCTTCAGGTGATTAATTTGCTTTTTTATAGCTGTGTCAAGTTAAGTTAATAAGTAATTTTGATAGCTGAGAAATTTGATGTGTATTCATAGATGTAGTTTTAATTCAGTTTTACTTCTCTGGCTGAATTAATCCCTTCTAGAGGGAGATAATTCATCCTCACTCATGTTTGGAAAAAGATGGAAAGACAGACAAACCAACTTTGTTTAGTTGATGCTGCAAATGTTTAGCTTTAGAGCCAGAAGGCTCTACTGAGAGCTTTTGAGAAAAAAGTGGAGTGATTTATTGAAACATCCTCATGCTCTTACATGTACTGAGATATAAAGAAAAAACAAAACTATCGTGTTGGTTCTCTCTGGATGTTGGGATTATGGAGAACTGTCACTTTCTACAGCATGCATTTCTATAGTGGATATTTTTACAGGCATATATTAGTTTCATAATCAGAAAAGCAGTAAAAACCAAAAACACTACAGTAGTTTTCTAGATGTAAATTTACAAGTCAACAAACATTTTAGGGTCTATTTTGATTTCTTAAAAGGAAAAAAAAAATCAGTGTACAGCTTCATGGAGTAAATTTGTTCATTTCTTCTTGGTGAAGACAGCACAAGCATCTCCAAGTTATCTAGGACTATTACATAGAGTTTATGTAAAATAGAGAATACACAACAGTAAACTAGAAGCGGGCTCGGCCCTTTTGCTTATGAACAAGTAAGATTAGCCCTAAAACTGGTCTTGCTGCCCAGATTTCTAGTTATATCTAGCTTATCTTTTCCCTGCACCTTATATGAAACTAACGTTATGTGCTTTCTTACTTACGTAATTTTGACTTCGGTCAGTCTCCAAACTGGATTATGGCTAGTAATGCAGCCAAATTGCAGTTTTTCCTAGGTTTAATTATCCATGTTGCCTTCCTTGTCTCCTGTAGTCATTTACATTTTATTTATCAACTTCTATAAAAATGTTTGGCTCTGAAAGGTAAAATTAAGAGACAAAATAAAGATTTGCAGTTATTTGTGGGTTTTAGTTATCTGTTGTGCATTGAAAAATATCAGGTGTCTTCATTTCATTCTTTTAAAATGTTTATTAGAGTTATTGAAAAGTGTAAAAGAAAGGCCATAATCCCTCCTGTCACCCAGATAACTTTTTTTTTTTTTTTTTTTTTTGTGGTACGCGGGCCTCTCCCATTGCGGAGCACAGGCTCCGGACGTGCAGGCTCAGCGGCCATGGCTCACGGGCCCAGCTGCTCCGCGGCATGTGGGATCTTCCCGGATCGGGGCACGAACCCGTGTCCCCTGCATCTGCAGGTGGACTCTCAACCACTGCGCCACCAGGAAAGCCCAAGATAACTTTTTGAAATGAAATAAAATAAAACAAATGTCGAACTCATTAGAAAATGTAAAAGGCAAATACTCTTCCCAGAGAAAATAACTGTTCTGTTTTTCTGTAACCTTTCAGGAAGAAAGACATTTAATGAGTATAGCTATAGTTACTTTTACTGTACTTTCTGGGTACCATGAGAAGCACACTGAAACCATATTCAAAGTTGTGATAATGAAAATAAGCAGGTACTTCATCTTTGGAAGGAAGGATGGGGTTTCTGTGTAAATGTACTGCACCTCTTTAGAAAAAGCAGTAGCTAGAAAGATCGCTTTGCCAGGCTATTAGAGAAGATCATAATGATTAAGACTTTAAAGGTCACATGTTAAAGCTGAGTCAGAGTAGATTTCGAACCTGAAATTGGTGTGAATTTTCCCAAAAGTTGTGCTAATATTGTCTACATCAGATACTCAGATGAATTTGTGACTGATGGCCTCACTTAGTGCTAGAAGTGGAAACCTGTAGCCCTGCAGGTCTTTCCTTGAGATTAATTACTTTATTGGTTTCCTAAATTTAGGTTACTGGTTGAGAAAGAACCAGTACTTTACTTGGAAAGTCATTCTCTTTGTGTTCAGATGCCCTTTATCTGCCTTCTTGGAGCACCTAATATAACTACATACACCTGAACAGCTGTTGTCCTTAAAGACTGTAGAAGTAATTTTCAAATTTAGTTATTAGTTTGTTGGTATTGTGTATCAAAGTGTAAGCTTTCTGCATGCTCTTTC
>NW_006780945.1:1311369-1325397 GCF_000442215.2 Lipotes vexillifer
TCCCTCCTTTCTTATTAGATGTTAAGGGCCTCGCAAAAGGGGCATGCCTCTCATTTGCATATTCTCAGGTAACCTGATGAAAAATTATTGATTACCTGCTTTTGGGGGTGTTGGGTTTTATAAATAAAAGAATAGCAACCTCAATTTGAAGTGAACTATGGCATGTTTTTCCTTTTAATATAAATGTTTATCTTGTACTGTTGGTAGGAATGTAAATTGATAGAGCCACTATGGAGAAAAGTATGGAGGTTCCTTAAAAAACTAAAAATAGAACTACCATATGACCCAGCAATCCCACTACTGGGCATATACCCTGAGAAAACCGTAATTCAAAAAGAGTCATGTACCACAATGTTCATTGCAGCTCTATTTACAGTAGCCAGGAGATGGAAGCAACCTAAGTGTCCGTCGACAGATGAATGGATAAAGAAGATGTGGTACATATATACAATAGAATATTACTCAGCCATAAAAAGAAACAAAATTGAGTTATTTGTAGTGAGGTGGATGGACCTAGATACTGTCATACAGAGTTAAGTAAGTCAGAAAGAGAAAAATAAATACCATATGCTAACACATATCTCCATATATATATATGGAATCTAGGAAAAAAAATTGTTTCTGAAGAACCTAGGGGCAGCACAGGAATAAAGACACAGAAGTAGAGAATGGACTTGAGGACACGGGGAGGGGGAAGGGTAAGCTGGGACGAAGTGAGAGAGTGGCATGGACTTACACATACTACCGAATGTAAAATAGATAGCTAGTGGGAAGCAGCCGCATAGCACAGGGAGATCAGCTCGGTGCTTTGTGACCACCTAGAGGAGTGGGATAGGGAGTGTGGGAGAGAGACGCAAGAGGGAGGAGATATGGGGATATATGTATATGTATAGCTGATTCAGTGTTATACAGCAGAAACTAACACACTGTTGTAAAGCAATTATACTCCAATAAAGATGTTAAAGATAAAGTGATAGGAACTTAAAAAAAATATATATATATATATATAAATGTTTATAAATACCTAGGCTGTAGCCTTAAATTTCCCTCTGAATGCTGCTTTAGTTGCTTCCCATAAATCTGGGTATGCAGTTGTTTTTGTTTTCATTAATTTCAAAATATTTTCTAATTTGTTGTTTTTTTCTTTGACCCATTGGTTATTTAGGAGTGTGTTGTTTAATTTCCACATATTTGTGAATTTCCCAGAATTTCTTCTGTTGTTGATTTCTATTTTAATTCCATTGTGCTTATAGAACATACTCTGATTTCAGTCCTTTTAAATTTATTGAGGCTTGTTTTATGGCCTGGCATTTGGTCTATCCTGGAGAATGTTCTGCTGTGTGCTTGAGATGAATGTGTATTCTGCTTTTGTTGGTTGGAGTGTTCTCTAGATATCTGTTAGGTCTAGTCAGTTAATTATTTTTTCCTAGAGTATGTCATGATAGTTGTTCGAATTTTGATGAATTCTTAAGAATACTTACCTATTATCTTGGTGAATCATAGCAACAAATTGAGTATCTCCTAGGTTAAGGGTATTATGCTTAGTGCAAAGGGTTGGAGGTATAGATAATATTTAGTAATACACTGTTTTAAGAGCTATGCTACAGGTATGCACTGGGTGTTCTGAATGAAAACAGACTTGGTATGACATGAGTATTGAAAAGTTTTCTGAGCTAACTTAGAAACACTCATGACTGCTTTGTCCATCCAGATATGCCTGACTTACTGAGGCCTTCTGTTTCTAACATTAGCGAAGCTTACTATCAAACTCTGAAGAGTTGTTGGAGTTGTCCTAGAACACTTAAACTTGGAAGGTTAATTGCCTTTCATTGTATTTGGCAGTTAAAAAGTAGATGTGAGCCATATTGATACCAACGTGGCACATGCAGATAGCATCAAAGTAATTATGACACTTTCACGTTTTGTGAAAAACTTTAGATAAGTGCCATCAATCTCAAATTTTATGCCTATGATGCTGCCACTCCACTTTTTAAGGAAATATTTTTATGGAAATAGGTTTCTATTACACATTTGCATGTAGAACATACTGAATAGTGTTTTTAAGTGGGGTTACTTTAAACTAGAACTTTCCAGGTATTGAAAATAGCATGAACTTTTACACTAGTATTATGGTAACATCAGAAATGGAAAGGATTAAACATTTTATTTTCTCCAACACCATATGAATATGAATTATATTTAACAAGTTTGTGTATAGTCCAGAGGAATATACACCTGAAATCTGCTGTCTAGATGTTAGTTTCTAAAGTCTGTGGTCAAAGAAGTGGAAAATGGAATACATTTTCATGAAGCTTTTGAAAGAAAATTGCTCAAGTAAATAAAGAAGTTCAAGATACCTCCTCATAGACCTGAAAACATTTACTCAGTCGTTTATCAAATGTAAGTATGGAAGCCCCAAAATTCAGCGTTCTGTTTACAGGGAGGGTAGAATAAGATGTCAGTGCTGCTTGTGCTCTCAGCAAGGGTCCCTCAACAGGATCTTCTCATTAAGATAAAAGTAAAACCGCTACAGCATCTTTACTGAACATATATATTTTTTAAACTTTTTTATATTGGAATGTAGTTGACTAGCAATGTTTTAGTTTCAGGTGCACAGCAAAGTGATCCAGTTATACATATACCTGTATCTATTATTTTTCAAATTCTTTTCCTATTTAGGTTGTTACATAATACTGAGCAGAGTTCCCTTTGTGAACATAGTTTTTCTTAACATAGATTTTTAAATTTTAGAACATTTTTAGATTTACCAAAAAAAATTGCAAAGGTAGCACAAAAAGATCCCATATATCTCACACCCAATTTCTCATTATTAACATTTTATAGTAGTATAGTACATTTGTTACAATTAATGAACCATTATTGATACATTATTATTAACTAAGGTCCTTATATTATTCAGATTTCGTTCATTTTTCCTAATATCCTTTTTTCTGTTCCAAGATCCCATCCAGGATGCTGCATTGTTTAGTTGTGTCTTCGTAAGCTCATCTTGGCTGTGTTGGCTGAAGGTAGATTAAAAAAGAAAAAGAAAAAAAAAAAAAAATATATATATATATACACACACACACACACACACACACGCTTAAAGTTTAATATTCTTTTGATTCTTTGATAGTCCCTACTTAATGAAGAATTATTTTCTAAAAGCTTATAAATTGGTGTTTCTGTGGAAGATGTTATTTCTCATGTAACGCTTGTTGACATTTTAAGGTTGGACCACATAAGTATTTGGCTTCCATATGCCGAATATTTACCACACTCTTCTGTACCATAGCCACTGGCCTTATATGACTTATTTAAATATAAATTAGCTAAAACATTCAGTTCTTCACTTGCGTTGGCCATGTTTCAAGATCTTAATAGCTACACGTGGCTAGTGGCTGCTGTATTGGACAGTGCAGATACAGGATATTTACGTCATTGTAGAAAGTTTTCTTGGACAGTGCTGCTGTAGAATGTCACCACCCAAATAACAGTGTTTTTGTGTTCAAAGTATTTTGGGTTTCACTTGGAAATGCTGGGAATCATATCCTCCCTCTTGTTGCAAACCATTAGTGGTTACTCTGGTCTTTGGAGGTGAGGCCCTTGGGTAGAACTGGGATGGGGGTGGGAAAGTAGGATGCTGCTGTGGACTAGCAGTAGAACTGGGGTAAGATTTTCTCTTTCTCGTGAGTTCTTCCCTGTCTGCACTACTCCCTCCCTTGGGAACCTTTGACTTCCCAAACCCTTTTCTCCACAGCCCTGCACCTTTTCTCCCCCAGCCCATGCAGACAGAGGCAGATACTGGGAACCTGTTGTCATCTAGTGAAACCAGAAGAGTGCTCATAGAACGGCTCCACTGGGGTGACATGTAACGTGTTGTTGAGTCCAGTGCTGGCTCTTCTAATTTGGGTTCCTTGTGTCATTGGATGTGTAATGTGGTCTTGAGCTGAATGTGCAGACAGCAGCATCTGAGGCACATCGAGAGAGCAGAGGCAGCATTTCTTTGAACTCAGCAAAACCATAATTATTGTGTTTTCAGAACTGTGTTTTACATAAATATCTTAGGCAAAGACTTACTCTTGTTGTAGAGTCATTTTGTTTCTTTGGTTTAAACTGCACCAAAATTTTGCACAATTAAATATCCTCACCCCAAAAGCTCTACAGTGTTTCATTAGTGAACATATTTGCCAGTAATGTCAAATAATGGGTTGATTAATCTTTGACTATATTTAAACAATACTAGGTCAGTTTTCAATTAGTTGCATCATTTCTCTGAACACTGAGCTATTTCACACCTTGTGGTCTTCAGACTTAGCATTCCTTTTGTCTAGTGTAACCTTGGCCACCTTCCATTCTTTGTGACTTAGAGCAAGCCCACCCGAGCTCCAGAAGTCTTTCTCAACACTCTTTTCTCCCTCCGGTGCCCCAACACTGCCCCTTAGTTGTGTACCTCTGGCCGTTGGCATATTTGTTTCCCCAGGCCTCAGATTCCTGTATGTCAGCATCTTGCACAGTGCCCAGCAACATGGTCATTTAGTTTGTTGGAACAGAAGAAGCGTTGAAACCCACACCAGGTTCATTACACTCAGTATGAATTGAGTCCAAGTTGGTATTGTCTTTGTTACCCGGTATTGCCCTGTCAGAGGTCAGACTTCGTTCTTATGTTGCCTCAGCTGTTTTTGCATTTATTTAAGTGACATAAACCAGAAATAGGAACTCTGGAATTTCTGCTGTAATTTTTTATTCTCTTATTTTTTCACCACCTTAGGCTTCTTAGCTACTTTTCCTTTAAATCTCTGTAAGGTATAATTACACTTCACTCTGCATGTGATCTAAAGAATATTCAATCAGCTTTATTTTTGTTACTGTCCAAAAAACATTCCCGGTTTCCACCAATTTTTGTTTTTGGACACTTATTTCATCTCTAGTCATGGCATTTTATTTCAGCAGATGGTTCATACACATGTAAGAAATATTGCTGTAGAAGGAGATTCTAAACATTTTAGCTTTCTCTCCAGAATTTGTTCTTTATTCTTTAAGTGTATAAGAAAAACGAGAAAGAAATTTACAGGAATAGTTTGAAGTAAGCTTGTTGATTTGTTCTAATTTGCATAGTTTACACAACTCCCAGCCATAGAGAGGAAGAACACTCGCAGGGGCTGGATCTTGGGAAGAAGAATCTTGTCGGATGTTCTCCTGAGTTTACTTCACTGCTAACAGTGAGGTGGGTTGGGGGAGGAATTTCTTCTTGTTTTTCAAGCTTTGCCAGAACACCTTGCTTACGAGCAACTGTGCAAACTCTTACTGGTGTCCCTGTATTTCCAGGGACGCTTTCTGACCTCCTGTTAGCGACACAGCTAGGACTGGCCATGTGCTTTGTGGTGCCAAACATAGCTGAAGCAAACCTGGAAGGCGTCCAACCTGAACAAGATTCTGAAGTCAGAACGAGCGAGTGGTGCAAATGCTCTTAGTCAGAGTCTGGAAAGTCTTCAGAAGAAATGAATGCAGGTGGATCTGACAGGCTGATGAAAATTTGTTCATAGACTGACATTTCAGTTCTTCTAGGTCCTGAGTAGTTGTTTTCAGTCAACAAGGCACCAGTATCTCCTTTTAAATTTGCTCATAGAAGCCAGCTCTTGGAATGTATGCATCCTGGTGATAAACCTGGAGCTTAAATGTTGTTAAGATGTTCAGAAAATAATGAATTTGCAGCTCTAGTACGACCTGGCTTTAACTTTGACTCTGTAAGTCAATCTAAGCCTCAGCTTTAAGCATTCATTAATTTTAAGTGTTTGTGCCTTTTCATTGGTAATATGATGGTTCATGTTTTGAGTAAATAATGCTATCCTTAAAGCAAAGGAGTACATATGTTTTGAGTTGTTTTTCTAATTGTGGTAAGTATACTAGAGGGTCAGTAAGTTCTTTTGGGGGGGGGGCTGCGTTGGGTCTTCACTGCTGCACGCAGGCTTTCTCTAGTTGTGGCGAGTGGGGGTTACTCTTTGTTGCGGTGCGTGGGCTTCTCATTCCGGTGGCTTCTCTTGTTGCGGAGCACAGGCTCTAGGCACGCAGGTTTCAGTAATTGTGGCTCACAGAGTCTAGAGCGCAGGCTCAGTAGTTGTGGCTCATGGGCTTAGTTGCTCCGTGGCATGTGGGATCTTCCCGGACCAGGGATCGAACCTGCGTCCCCTGCATTGGCAGGCAGATTCTTAACCACTGTGCCACCACAGAAGTCCCAGGGTCAGTAAGTTCCTAAACACCATCGCTGTCTTGTGCGGTGCCATCTTAAATAGGCTGGTTGGCTAGAGTCAGAAAGTGTGCCTTTGACCAGCCCAGCCCGTACCAGCCCACAGTCCTTGTCTCGAGAGTCCTATATTGTGACTCTCTGGATGAGCGCAGAAGAAGCAAAGGAATAAACTGGCATTTTTCTCAATACCAGCGTAGATCAGGATCTTTCAACTGAGTAAAGCAACATATGGTTGTTTATTGCCTTCTTAAATTTTTATATCTTTTGGTTGTGGCCTTATAGTGTAAAGAAACCTTCAGTTTTGCTAGAACTTTAAGCTGCTACTCCTTGTTCCAGCTTAAAATCATTTAAATAAGATAGTTTTGGTATATCCCATTTTGAACTCTGAGGAATATCTAGTGGCACATTGACATAAAATGTAGAAGATCATAACATATTGCTTTTTTTTTTTCAGGTTCAACTAATATTTATTGCGTACTTAACCCACACCAAGAACTGTGCCAGCACTCCCTTTATAATATCTCATCCAATCCTCTAAATAACCCTACAAAGAATATATTAGTATCCTCCATTTCTACAGCTGAGAAAACTGACTAAAAAAGGTTAAGTAATCTGTGCAGAAGGTCACACAGCCAGTAGCTAGAGACGCAGAGATGAAGTACAGGGGCCTGGCTTGAATTCCAGCGTCTGCGCTCCGCTGTTGACGAGACCGCCGCCTAAAGTTCATCAGTTCTGTAAAGCAAGATAGTCCGTGACCATGTCCAAGGCACATAAAAAAAGATCTGTAACACAGTTCAGGGAGATGGTGCTCTTACTGGGTGAGCTGAATATCTGGATTCATGTGGTAGTTCTGTATTTCATTATAAATTAATATATAGGTATTGTGGCTAACTGGCAAGTCTCTTGTGAGTTCCTGCTACACCGCTGGGGAAACTGACAAAATGGAGTTCCTGAAAAAGCAGAGAACCAGTGTTATCCAGATACGGTTTATTTTAAGGACTTTCCTTTACAGCAATATGGCTTCTTCTGCTTTGCTCTTTAGGCAGAGAAGGCTTTTAATTCAATGTCTGACTGATTTAAACTATGACACATTTCCTCCCTGACATATTACATTTCTCTCTTTTTGTATACTACGTTTAGGTTGGTCTGGAAGCTTTTGAGTGTGTGCCAAGGAGACAGTTTCAGTTTAGCGGGGACTTAGAGTTGAGCTGGTGAGGCTCTGTATACGTATTTGTGAAACCGTTTGTAAAGAAGACAGTTATAGGAAGTATGTCTTCTGATTAAACGATGATTTAGAGGATTTATAGCAAGATAGAATCAGATGTAGTGATTGTGTACTATAACTAAATAATTTTGGACTCAAGGTACTAGAAAATGGTAGCTACCATCCGAGTAATCAGAGCCTTCTAGGAGGAAGGAACATGAGAACAGAGATGGACTTGAACATAGAGATACCTTACTGAAGGTAAAGTTTTCATATGGGCCCAGAAAATTATCTCTTATTGAGCTCAGACAGACTTGGGAGCCAGGCAGGCTCTGTACCAGGTACTTTGCTCTTTAATCCTCTCAACAGCTCAGTGAAAGAATTTTTTCCAGTGTGTTGACAGACAGGTTGAGTAACTTGTGTAAAATTGCACAGCTAATCTGTGGGAGAGTAGACTTTTGATCAAAATCTGATCTCGTCCACATTTTGAACTGTGGACTGATCAGAAGGCAGGCATTTATGTTGATGAAACAGCAGCGTATTCTCACAGGTCCTGGAACAGTGAGTTTACCCAAATGGTGTTTTAGAAAGACTGTTTTGAGTAGTACAGGATTAAAAAGGAGAAAGATTAGAAGCAAGATGGAGCATAGGGATGAAGAGCCTAGGAGGGAGCCAGACCATTTGGATTCAGACTTCAGCTTTGCTGTTTGCCGTGGTTGTCATGATGTGCAAGTTTTTAAGCTTCTTTGTGCCAAAATTTCCTCATTGGGAAAATGGGGATAATAATAGTACTTACCTCATCAGATTGTTGTGAGGATTAAATTAATTGAAACATGTAAGCAGTTAAAATGGCAAATATACAGTTAGTTATTATCCAATAGAAAGCAGTGAAGTTTTTTTGTTTTTTGGGGGGAGCCGCACCTCGAGGCTTGTGGGATCTTAGTTCCCCGACCAGGGATCGAACCCAGGCCCTAGCCAGTGAGAGCACAGAATCCTAACCACTGGACTGCCAGGGAATTCTCAGAAAGCAGTTTTGTTGCAGGCAAGCTGCTGAAGTAAGTTAGTGGGAAGTCCAAATCTAGAGGGTGTTATAAGGGAAGAAATCACGGGACTGGACAGGAGATGCAGTCGATCCAGAGGATTCTGTGGCTTTGAGACTGGGGAGAGTATTGGTATCATCAACAGGATGGGAACTTTAGGAATTACCTAATTGGGGAAGATAAAGGATTGAATGCTAAACCATAGGAAGAGGTTTGACTAAAAATCTTGTGGACAGTGTAGGCCCTCCCCACTGCAGAATAAAGTGAGCAGGCAAGAAGCAGCCTTTATGTTGCGGAATAGGAGTCGACCCCCGAGACCGGCTGCTCTGGGCAATTCCTGTTTCACTAGCTGTCTTGAAACAGAGTAATAGATGGGAGTATGACCCTTTGTGGCAAATGCTGCATTCCATTGCTGTAGATTTTCTAAATTGGTTACAGTACAACTTTTTATTTGTGGCTAATAGTAAGAATAGTGTGGCCCTATTCATTTAGAAAAATTCAAGAGAGAATTCTGTTATAAGACCCGGAAGTACCGAAACCTTGGTTAATTTTATACTCATTGTTAGCCCCATTATGCTGCTGTGCTTATTATGGCAGGCTTAGGAAAAGCGCCCTGCCAGGGTAAAAAGATCACAGGTTCAACAGCTCATTCATGTAAACACAGGCACTCCTCCCCAGGTCCGGCAGAGAGGGACCGTTAACAGTGCTGTCCGTTGTCAAGGAGAAATTCTGTGTTTGCCTCCATTTCATCAGAGTACCATCCATGTGCGATTCCCAAAACCTTGTTATACACTCAAAATGTGACTAGAAATAAGTTTCTCCACTTGTGCCGCCTGACATGTATCACGAGCTGTTTTACCTGGGAATCTTTGGCTTATTGGTGGTCTGTTTAGTTATGATTTAAGAACTATTGGTTGAATCTCTAGTGCAATAGTTCTTAACCTGTTTGGGGGCCATACCCCTTGGGACTCTATTAAAAGCTATTTCCCCTCTTCCAAATGTATATAAATAATCTGTATTTAGAACCTCTGCTTTATTTTATAATAGAATATGCTAGGCGTTGAGACAATTCAACATAAATGTAAAACAGTTCCTGCCCTCCAAGAATTTTGTATTTGGTTGAGTAGAAATGACTAATACAGAAACAGTTATGTTTAAATGTAATAACATAAAGTGCCCAGGATTGTAGCATTATAGTAGGTTTTCAGTAAATGAGGTGGTTATTGTAATGGTTGCTAACTGTTGAAGGCATCAAGCATTCAGAGAAAGAAGTTGTTGGGGATTATAGGTAGGAAAGAAGAGAAGCACTGGTCCTAAATGGCTAAGATTTGGAGAGGGGATTTGGAAGGAGAGTGGCATTTCAGGTGTCAGGATTCACAGAGGGTTGGCATGTCAGTGGAATGAGTTTCAAAGACAGTGATCAATCTGACAGTCTCTTTTTTAATAATTAAATATATATATGATAGTTAATGGTCAGTACCCAAATCTAGCCCAATCCATTGCCCAGAAATAATCAGTTTATTATCTTTCCTAATAATCATTTTTTTCTGGACGTTTTTAAAATTAAAGATCATACTGTGTATGAAATTGCCTTTTTAAAAGATAAATATTTTCCCATTGTGTTAAGCCACTCTTGTTTGCAAATAACAGGATACATTACTCATACTAGTCTAAACAATAAAAAGTATGTATTGGTTTATATAATCAAAAAGTTCAGAAGTAGGATAGAGATCAGATATAGTTTGATCAGGGTTCAGCTCTGTATTTCCATGAGTTTTTGTAGCTATACCCTGTTCCACATGTTAGCTTTGTTCTGAGGCTGGTTCCCCTTGTGACCAGTATGTCTATCGCCAGGGACCTTGACTAGAAGACGTGTCGTTAACATCAGAGGGAGAGAGAAGTTTGCCCTTCCCACGTCCAGCAGGTGTTCTGAGATTTGGGTTGATTGGTATAGGTAACCAAGGACTGAGCTGGTCAGTGTGGGTTAGGGGAGATAGACTTTCCCTGGGAGATTTGGTTGGGGGGGGGTCAATCCCACCCAAGCTTCATGGCTGCTTCATAGAGGCGGAATAGAGGTTGAGGAGACCACCCATTGTCTACCCGACCCGTCCTATTATAAACTCTTAGTAAATAACATTTGTGGGACTTCCCTGGTGGCGCAGTGGTTAAGAATCCACCTGCCAATGCAGCGGACACGGGTTTGAGCCCTGGTCCGAGAAGATCCCACATGCCACGGAGCAGCTAAGCCCGTGAGCCACAACTACTGAGCCCGTGTGCCTAGAGCCCATTCTCTTGCTCTGCAACAAGAGAAGTCACCGCAGTGAGAAGCTCGTGCGTCGCACCGAAGAGGAGCCCCCGCTCGCTGTAACTAGAGAAACCCTGGGCGCAGCAACAAAAGACCCAAAGCAGCCAAAAATAAATAAATAAATTTGTTTAAAAAATAATAATAACATTTGTAACAGCTGCAGAGTATATCATCGTATGTACCGTAATTTAACCATTTCACTACTGCTGTTGGACATTTTAGAGTGTTTCCTCCCCCATCGCCCCACTATTTTATTTTCTTATTTTTAAAAATTTATTTATTTATTTATTTTGGCCACGTTGGGTGTTTGTTGCCGCACGCAGGCTTTCTCTAGTTGCGGCAAGCAGGGGCTACTCTTCGTTGCGGTGCGCGGGCTTCTCATTTCAGTGGCTTCTCTTATGGAGCATGGGCTCTAGGTGTGCGGGCTTCAGTAGTTGTGGCCAGTGGGCTCAGTAGTCGTGGCTCGCGGGCTCTAGAGTGTAGGCTCAGTAGTTATGGCACACGGGCTTAGTTGCTCTGTGGCATGTGAGATCTTCCCGGACCACGGCTTGAACCCGTGTCCCCTGCATTGGCAGGCAGATTCTCAACCACTGTGCCACCAGGGAAGTCCTCCCCCCACACTATTTTTTAAAAATGCTTAGGTGAACATCCTTATTATATTTGGAGGTATTTTAAAGAAGAATAAAATTTAATACTTGTTTAGACTTGAATATGAAAGAAAAGGAGAAATAATTGTGAAAATGGTAGTTCCATAGACAGACCCCGATGAGTTGGATAGTAGGGAGACTTGGGAGGACGATTGGTTTTGGTTTTGGCATGTTGAGTGAGATCCATTCCTTGGGTGGTTCTGTTCATGCTCTTGGGCAACCCCTGGGTACCCACTGGTTATTAATTATTCCCTCTTACGTTCTTCTGTTTTACCTTTTAAAAACTCTAAATGTACTGATGGTGCTTTTTTTTTCTTTTGCTCATCATTTTCTATCCCCCACTGTCCTGTTGCACTTTGAGTTCAACTTTTCACCGTGGTATAGATGGTACCAGGTGTTCCTTTCACGTGAAGCCAGTCACTCCTAGCACAGTTGCAAAGGCAATATCTTGCCAGAATAGCCTGTACCTGCTACTCTCTTCCAGTTTTACTGTGTTTAGCTTCTATTAAAAACGCATGACTGATTTACTCTGAGTAAAAGGACAGCTTAATTTAATTCATTAAAGTAGGAGTTAGAATTTCTTTGATATAAGATTCTGTCCAGGAAGATTTAAATGATTCTAATTTAGAGGGTTTTTGGTTTTGTTTTTTTGAGACAGCTGAAAGTAGGAGATCTGGTGTAAGATGAGCCATTAGCTTCTGCCCCCTTCCTGGACTTTTTCCCAGTTTAAATGTAAGCATCTGGGTGGGCAGCAGATGGAGCTACTGTAGGATTGGTATCCGACACCTGCCAGCTTGTGAAGCTCACATATTCTCAGTATCACAATCGTTTGATACTAGAATTGCTAGAGAATGTCCTAAAAATAAAGATGGCCAAGACCAGAGGAGAGACTTAACAAGATTAGTTTGATCTTACTTTTTCTTCATGGTCTGCCATTAGATGTTTGGGTATATGGCTCAAAACTACCAAATAAAAAGAATTTTCATATTTGCAGACTGCACTGCCTTCCAAAAAATGGGAGGAGTTATTCCATTTAAAGATTGACCTGAGTAAATAAGTAGTTGGTAGATATCTTTTTCCTGTGTGGACCTCAGAAAACTTTTCGGGTTGGCTGAATTTCTCTGTCTGGATATTATGGGAAGATTAGGTTGGGTACCAGATGCTTGTATGTGAGACAGTTTAGAGTCATTGTACTATTCTGAGCTCATTGTCCATAGCATTCTTAATCCGAAATAACTCTGTTCCCTCAGCTGCAGAAAGTATAAAACGCTAATAGAAACCTAGCTAGATAATTGATTCTATGACGTTTTAGACAGAAATAGTGCAGACAACACTCTTCGGGAGGCCTGTTAACGACAGTGTAAAACAACGCATAGCGAGAAGTATGCACAGAGGTTACAGGCATGACTTCAGAATTGGTCAGACCTCAGTTCCAGTCCTACCTCTTCCATTAACAAGCTGTCACTCCTTGGGCAAGTTCTCTGGCCTCTTTGAATGGGCCTTAGATTCCTCATCTGTAATGTAGAATAATACCTACCGACCTTATGGAGTTGTTGTGAGGATGAAATGGCCTAATGTGTCATGAATTCTGGCACATGATAAATGCTTAATAGATGTAAGCTGTGTTATTTTAGTAATTTATTAAAGGAGATATGAACTCATTCACCCAACAGGCATCGAGTGTTTATATAGGTATGTGATAAAACTAGATACTACTCTGTGGTTGTACGGTTAGTTTCAGTTCACTAGTGGAGATGTGTACAAGGAGAGTGGTGGTGATAGATTTCACAAAGGATGGACATTACAGCTAAGTTTTGGAGAGTAAAATAAGACTAGGTGAACAAATATGGAGGGAAGGGCATTCCAGGCAAAGGGAGCAGAGGCATGAAAACACAGAAGATGAGGGGGAACAGCAGATGGTTGGCTGTAGACAGGATGTGGGGTCTTTGTGGGGGAAATGGCAGAGGTCGTTGGAGAGTTGGGCAGAAACTGTATCATTAGGGAGTTTGTATGCTGAACTAAGTACTGGACTTGATTCTTTAAGGGTAGGAAGTAATTGAAGGATGTTAAGCATGGAAGTAACATCAGTTGCATTTTAAGAGAGAAATTGTTATACCAGAGTGCTAAAGAAAGGGAAGTCAGGATATTGCACTGTGTAGAAATGATAGACATTTTAATTGAAGATGACATCTATTTACATGATAGAAGGAACCGGACTTGGGGATGGATAAGGAAGAAGTCTGACAAAAGCAACTTGGTGGCTCTGGGTACTGTTAACTGGGAAAGGTAATATCGGAGATGGAATACTCTTTGGAACATCCTGAGTTCTATCTGGTTGTGGTTAAGTTTGAGGTGCTTGTGAGACATCCAAGGAAAGGGATTAGGTTGTTGAAGAGGTTGATTTGGGCTAGAGAAATTTGCATATATCCAAGTAGAATATAGGCAGTAATGGAAGTTTGTGTAGAGGTGAGTTTTTTCTGAAGTGAAAATGTAGGGTTAGAACAATACCAAAAAGAGAACCTTGAGAAATGTCAGACATTTGAAGAGGAACTAGCAGTGATCAGTGCCATCCATGGAGGCATTCC
>NW_006780945.1:1325498-1365318 GCF_000442215.2 Lipotes vexillifer
AGTGCTATCCATGGAGTCTTTCCTGCTGTCCCTGAAACGGAAAGAGGCCATTGTAAAACTTTACTAGGAATATCTTAGGTTGACTTTTTGGAATGCAGTCATTATATTGACTTTCTGGTACACAGGTCAGCTGTGTCTTTGTGTTCTTTGGCTGATTTGCTCTTAGGACAGAAATTCAGAGCTGCGATTTCATAAGAACGAGACTCAGTAAAACATTTTGCAGGTATAACATTCTTTGCATTTGTACTTTTGGGTTCCTGAAATAATGATCAAACAGTATATCTATCACTGCCCTCTAGATAATCCACATAGTTTTCCAAGGTGGGAAAGGTTTTCCAGAGAGAAAGCTTAAAAGCAGAAGGTGCTTTTGTGAGTGGAAATGATAGGATCCCCTGTAGCTGATTTTAGAGGTCAGGAGTGGAAGACCTGACAGTCACTTCTTAGTGGGCGGGGGTTGGCGCATAAAGAAGATAAGTTAGGTGTTCAAAACCTTTGAAGAAGGGTCTCTTGATTGTTAATTTTAGAATCCAGGGGATCTGTGTGATGGAAAATAATCTCCCTTTCCCCCCAGAACAGACACATACCCTCTGTGACAGGAATGGATTATGAAGTGTGGCGTGCGGAACAAACTCTCCACTCCGCACCTTTATTTTTGCTTCTGTTTCCTTCAAATACCCAACTCAAACAAAGAGTTCTACATTTGTTTCATCCTCTAGACTTACTTTTCTTCCTTCCTCTGCTCCGCAAATGAGGGGCCTTGAGCTTTCACTGTAGTGCTTCACTTGGCCGCCAGTGTTCATCACAGTAGTAGTTGGGCGACCTCGGCTGGAGGTGGGGGCTGCGATGCCCTTTTGAAGATTGGCCCACACACCATTGTACTTAGGTGCCCACACAGAAGCAGAGGCAAACGGGCTGGATTTTGAATGCAAAAGCATGATACTGTGGATGGGAGCATATATAGTTTTAGAATTTTTAAAGGCAAGACAAAGCCCATGCACCTCATGGGGCCAGTGGAATAACCTTTACAAAAGAGAATTTTTGTTTCTGTTTTTCTTGTCCTGCATCTGGCAATTTAAAGTACTGAGAACAGGAGTAAAGTGACAATTGTTCAACACCTGTATCTATCTATTATTTTCTTAATATATTTTTTAAATAAATTTATTTATTTTAGGCTGCCCTGGGTCTTCGTTGCTGCGCATGGGCTTTCTCTACTTGTGGCGAGCGGGGGCTACTCTTTGTTGTGGTGCGTGGACTTCTCATTGCAGTGGTTTCTCTTGTTGTGGAGCACGGGCTCTAGGCATACGGGCTTCAGTAGTTGTGGCATGTGGGCTCGGTAGTTGTGGCGCACGGGCTTAGTTGGTCCGTGGCATGTGGGATCTTCCTGGACCAGGGCTCGAACCCCTGTCCCCTGCATTGGCAGGTGGACTCCCAACCACTGTGCCACCAGGGAAGCCTTCTATCTCTTATTGATAAAGATCAACACATTAAAAAAAATATCCGCTGGCTCCCAGGTCGTTAATACTTCCTGACTTTTGTGTGTTCTGAGTAGTTTGGTGGAGGAGATGAGCTGGATCTTACCTTCTCAGCGGGAGTGATTTCTCCTCTCCCCCAAGGGGGAGAAATTTGGTGGTTGGAGGGTGAAAAAGAACTTACTCTTTTTATGCATACAGTACATAAATAGATATTCATGTATCTGTGAATCAAAATTTCATGGTGGGGGTGGTGGTGATGTTGGTTTTTTGTTTGTTATTTTTTAAAGGCTGAGAAATGTTGGGCCTTTTCATTCTGGTACCTGCAGTGCCTTTAGCCCCTGTGTCTCAGGATGTTAGTGCACCTTCTTTATTGTTCTCATCTCTAAACTGGCCTGAGGGTGACTAGCTCTGTCACTAATCTGAAGCGCTTCAGGAATGCTTATGGGTATTTTTAGGATTATGGCAAAACGTGATTCTAACACTTTCCAAGAATATGTATATAATGCTTCCAAAAATATATTTATACAGTTCATTGGGGAACTTTGAGATGGTTTAAACATCTGAAAATAAGCTGAGAAAAATACTAGGAGTGGGAAGACATGAATCCTAGGATATTTGCAACATTATAATTTACAATATTAATTTAATAGTCTGTATGAATGGAATTGCTCAGTTAGTAACAGGCATGTAATGAGTGTAATATATTTTGCTCATGGAATCACGTTGTTTTCAGAGATGTTAAAACCTACTAAATTGGCAAGGTTTTTTTCCCCCTAATTTGGTGAAGAGTTTATTGTCCCGCGTGCCTGCTCCCCACCCCACCCCAAACCATGGTTTTTAGGACGGTTCCTCAAACTGCCTAGAGTATTTCCCTCATACCTTCCTTCAGGATGTTTGGTATTTTGCAAAAGTAGATACATGAGAAGTGGTATGACGGTGTGTCCTGGTAGATGAAGCAGCTGGTAAAGAAATGATAACATTTATGATGACAATGTTAAAGAGCCAAGTGTTTGGGCCCATTTGTCTTAGGATTTCTGTATCCCTACTCATGGCATAGTGGCTTGTCTTGACCTATCTTTCTGTTCTTATGCTGCCTGCAGGAAAATTACTTACCTTTGCCAGTCTGTAGTTTCCTCCCTCCCTCCCTCCCTTTTTTCCTTTTTCCCTTTTCCTTTTCCAGGAGGCAGATTAGCACAACGTTTTTAAGAACAAGCAGACCTGAATTTGAATTGAATTACAGTTTGTTTTTATTAACTGTGCAATCATCTATAAAATAAAAATACTCTCTCTGTGAAGGGTTGGCCTTAATATACATATAAAGGTCACATAACAGGTGCACAATACATTGTGCCTTTTTAAGTTCTAAGTTTAAAAAAGAACCTAACGGGCTTCCCCGGTGGCGCAGTGGTTGAGAGTCCGCCTGCCGATGTAGGGGACACCGGTTTGTGCCCCGGTCTGGGAAGATCCCACATGCCGCGGAACGGCTGGGCCTGTGAGCCACGGCCGCTGGGCCTGCGCGTCCGGAGCCTGTGCTCCGCGGCGGGAGAGGCCACAACAGTGAGAGGCCCGCGTATGGCCAAAAAAAAAAAAAAGAACCTAGCATTCCAGCCCAGCACTCTTATTTCACAGGGGGTTTATACGAGGCCCAGACAAGCCAAGGGACCAGAGCAAGGTTAAAGGGAGGGGCAGCAATGATGCTACTAGATCTCAGTGTTCTTTTCACTCCACTCCACTTTCCTTTTGTGTCACATCATTCCTTATTGTCCAGACACACATGCTAATGGTGGTATTTTGTTTCCTGTGTGAACTAATGCTGAGTTTGACCTAAATTGCACGGTTAGAGATTACATTTGTGTAAATTCTTAAGGGTAGTTCTGTGGAAGCCTTCTAAAATAGGATAGTTATCTTGCCTGTATTTGTGACTTCATTTACTAGGTTTTATAATAGGAAAATGAATTGGAAAATCTCCTAAAATCCCATCTGGTCCTTTGATTTTTATGTGAAGGACTGACAATTACCAGGAATTGTTCCAAACACACAAAACTGGTCCCTTTTGTCCAGAATAGTCTTTCTAAGATGTGTGTGTATATGTGTGTGGGTGGGTGAGAGAGAAAACGAGAGACACACACACACACACTAAGTGCTTGAAATCTGTTGAAACCATACTTTTGAGATTTAAGCTACTGAAACATTTGCTTATTATGAATAAAAAGAAAACCAGGCATAAAACTTCATTATGTAATAATCACATTTCCTGATTTACATTTGGGAGATAGTTTATCATTTTTTCCCTGGTGGCGCAGTGGTTAAGAATCTGCCTGCCAGTTCAGGGGACACAGGTTCGATCCCTGGTCCAGGAAGATCCCACATGCCGAGGAGCAACTAAGCCCGTGCTCCGCAACAAGAGAAGCCACCGCAATGAGAAGCCTGCGCACCGCAACTAAGAGTAGCCCCCGCTCAACACAACTAGAGAAAGCCTGGATGCAGCACCGAAGACCCAACACAGCCAAAAATAGATAAATAAATAAATTGATTAAAAAAAAAAAAAAAACTTTTAAAAAAAAGAGGAGAGAGAAAGATCTAGAATATTTTTGTGACATACTATTTCGCCAACAAAGGTTTTTCTTGCAAGACATGCCCTTGAGGATACCAAGGTTAATAGATTGAGACACCTGCCCTCAGCTCAATCTAGTAGAAAAGACAAGTAATTACAATGTATTGAGACTAGTATGATGGTAGAACTGTGATAATAATACAAAGATCCGTGACTGCAGAGAGGAAGTGATCCTTAAATCTTGAGCTTGCCATCTTAGCCAGAGGAAACACATATACGAAGTCTGAAAATCATAAAACATCTTGGCAGTTGGGAAGCAGCTTGCAGTAGCTTTAGTATTGTTGGAATTTGGAGTTCAAGGAAGGAAATAGCAGGAAGACTGGAGAGTTAGGTGAGGGCCAGGTAATTGAAAGCTTCGTGTTCGGTGCTGTGCTACCTCACACCAGTCAGGAAATGCTGTGGACTTGGAGCAAACGATTGATGAGTTTTGCCATATTAGTCAAAGGTGAGCTCTCTGGAATTGATCATCTCTGTCCTTTCACTTAAGTTAGTTATTAGAATCACTGTCCACACAGATGAGTATAGAGTAAGAAAAATAGCTCTTGTTGGTAAGTAAATATTTAAACTAAAAATGTAGCCATTAGGCCTGTTAAGATGAATTGATTCCAAATTGCATTTTTCCTAAATTGTTTTTTAAAATGCTTATATTTAACATTTGATTAGAGTTTTAAAGACCTAATTCATTTTACTAAGTATCTTCTACATTGTGGGTGGTTTGCTGCTGTTGGTGGTGGTGATGGTTGTTTTAGTCCCAATTCAAGTTGCATTATAGCCTCTCTCTACAGGCATACTCATTCCCCACTCCCTTCCAGTGTTGGTGAGTGTTCAGTATGTTACACAATACAAAGAACAGTAAACAAAGGTCACAATATGATCGGAGAATTTGTTGTCAACAAAGGTAGAACCATCATTGAGAATAATAGACAACGAACACTTGCGCATTGTCTCAAAAAAGCTTATGGCATTGGAAATGGTGTTCAGCTACTCTTCCTAAAGATACCTGCATCTAGAGCTCTGTTCACTCACTCTGAAGCAGAGTCTCTGTTGTCAAGCCTCACCCACTTCCAGTAGAGTTCCCAGGCTGCTTTCGTGTTGCCTCAATTTTAAATATGAATACGCAACCAAGGAGCACCAGATGTTAGAGGAATGGGAAACCATTGAAGCATTTGAAAGCACACCGACAGTCCAGCTTTTTTTTTTTTTTTTTTTTTTACATAAGCTTTACTTTTCAGAACAGTTTTAGATTTACAGAAAAGTTGTACAAAGTGTTCAAGTATACCCCACACAAAATTTCCCCTATTTTTAGTGTCTTACGTTAGTACGGTGTATTTTTTTTTCTCTTACAATTAGTGAACCTATACTGATACATTATTATTAACTAAAGCCCATACTTTATCCAGATTTCCTTAGCTTTTCCCTAATCTCCTTTTTCTGTTTCAGGATCCCAACTAGGATACCGCATTACACTTAGTTGTCGTGTTTGCTTAGATGACTCCTGGCTGTGACACATCTGGTTTATATTTTTTTCTTTTTTTAAATAAATTTATTTATGTATTTTTGGCTGCGTTGGGTCTTCATTGCTGCGCATGGAGTTTCTCTAATTGAGGTGAGTGGGGGCTACTCTTGGTTGCGGTGCGTGGGCTTCTCATTGCAGTGGCTTCTCGTTGCGGAGCACAGGCTCTAGGCGTGTGGGCTTCAGTAGTTGCAGCACGCAGGCTCAGTAGTTGTGGCCCTCGGGCTCTAGAACACAGGCTCAGTAGTTGTGGCGCACAGGCTTAGTTGCTCCGTGGCATGTGGGATCTTCCCGGACCAGGGATTGAACCCATGTCCCCTGCATTGGCAGGCAAATTCTCAACCACTGCACCACCAGGGAAGTCCTGGTTTACATTTTAATGATGTTATTCTGGTTTGCAGAATTGAGTACTTCTGAAGGGGACAAAGTGAAAGCAGTGAGACCAGTTAGGAAGCCACTATGTAATAATTCAAGCAAGAGATAATGGCAGGTTGGACTAGAGTTGTAGCAGTAGAAATGGAGAGAAGGGGTTTTATTTGCTTTTTAAAAAAATTTTATTTTATTCATTCATTAATTATTTAGGCTGCGCCAAGTCTTAGTTGCCACACTTGGGATCTTCGTTGCAGTACGTGGGCTTCTTAGTTGCAGCATGCATATGGGATCTAGTTCCCCCACCGGGGTTCAAACCCAGGCCCCATGCATTGAGAGTGCAGAGTCTTACCCACTAGACCACCAGGGAAGTCCCTGGAGAGAAGGGTTTTGATTTAGGGTGTGTAAAAGCCATTAGACTATATGAGAAAATTAAGGGGAATGAGAGTAGATAGAGAAGAAAATAGGTTCTGGGTTGGAGCCCTTGGGACCCTTTAAAAGTTAATGAGATAGGGCTTCCCTGGTGGCGCAGTGGTTGAGAGTCCGCCTGCCGATGCAGGGGACGCGGGTTCGGGCCCCAGTCCGGGAAGATCCCACATGCCGTGGAGCGGCTGTGCCCATGAGCCATGGCCGCTGAGCCTGCGCGTCCAGAGCCTGTGCTCCGCAATGGGAGAGGCCACAACAGTGAGAGGCCCGCAAAGACAAACAAACAAACAAACAAAAAAAGTTAATGAGATAAAAAACACACTAAAGGGATTTCCCTGGTGGCGCATGGTTAAGAATCCGCCTGCCAATGCAAGGGACACGGGTTTGATCCCTAGTCTGGGAAGATCCCACTTGCTGCGGAGCAACTAAGCCCGTGTGCCACAACTAGTGAAGCCCGCATGCCACAACTACTGAAGCCCATGCGCCTACAGCCCGTGCTCCGTGACAAGAGAAGCCACTGCAATGAGAAGCACACGCACCTCATCGAAGAGTAGCTCCCACTCACCACAACTAGAGAAAGAAAGCCCGCATGCAACGAAGACCCAACGCAGCAAAAATAAATTTAAAAAAAAAAGACACTAGCAAAGGAGACCAAACAAGAGCGGCCAGTGAGATAGGAAGAAAACCTAGGATGTGTTGTGTCCTAGAAACCAAGAAAGTGTTTCAAGGCAGAGTAAATGATCACTGTATTATGTGCTTCTGATAGGCCACGTCAGATAAGGGTAGGGAATTGACCTTTGGATTCAGCAGCAGGCCATCACTAGTGACCTCTGTGAGTAGTTTCCATGGAGTGGTGAGAGCAGAAGCATGCTTGAAGTGGGTTCAGCAAGAATGGGTTGGGACAGGGAAGGGGACATGGGGAAACTTGCCAGGGGGGTGGTGGTGGTTATGTAAATTTTACAGCAAAAGAAAACACCGCAAAGTAATATTTAACTGTTATTAATAATATGTATGCAGAAGTATTTATGAGAAAGCACTGATGTCTGCAACTTTGAGATACATTAAAAATTAAAATGGATTAATGGAAGGTTGCATAGATAGATATGTGATAAAACACATAATGGCATAATTTAGATTGTGGGTAAATATGTGACGTTTGAAAGCTTTCATAATAAAATGTTGGGGATGGGGGAGAGAACAGGAGGAAAGAAATTGGAGACAATGTGAACAGCTATTCCAAGTTTTTATGTAAAGGCAATAGAATCAAAAGAAATCTGCTTTCGTCCCGATCTCAGAGTTGGGAGAAATAACAGCGTTTTTATCTACTGATAGGAAATATCCAGTAGAGACAAAAAATTGATGATGCAAAAAAAAAGAAAGGAAAAGTTCTTCAGTGAAATGTCCTTGAGCAGGCAAAAAGGTGGGATCTAGCACAGAAGTAGAATTTTCTTTTGTTAGGAGCATGGACAAAAGTAATAGAAGGCAGAGGGTAAGGATATAGGTATAAGCAGTTGTATACACGTGGTGGGAGCTTTTAAGGATCTCTTCTGTTTTTTCCATGAAGTAGAAAGTAAGATCATCTGCTGGGAAGGATGGTGGAGGAGCTGTTGAAGCTTAAGGAGATAGGAAAATGAGATAGTCATCTAGGAGCGAGTGAATGGACTCAGGAGATACAGTGCGAGCCCACTTGAGGTCTTTCATGAGATCTAATAATTAATATTTAAAGTTTCAGAAGGAGAACAGTGCAAATGAAAGACACTATCAGATTTTTTAAAAAGAAAGAAAGAAGATAACTTCTCATAGCTGATGGATGTGGATTTTGGGATGGGAAGGGACCACCAAGTCTACCCAGCAATTTGTACAAAAATAGATCCATGCTCAGATAGGTTATGGTTAAGTTTCAAAATGACAAGAAGAAAGAAAAGGTTCTAAGAGCATCTAGAAAAAAGAAACAAGTCTCTATAAAGAAATGATAATCAGATTGCCAGTGAACTTTGTACAAACAACTTCAAATACCAGAAAGCAGTGTCTTCCAAATGCTGAGGGAAAATGCTGTTCGGCCTAGAATTCTGTTGAATTCTACACCTCATTGAACTGGCGTTCAAGTATAAGCAAAGAATCAAGGCAATTTCAGACATGCCAGGACTGAAAACATTTGCTTCCTAAGCACCCTTTCTTGAGAAAGTATTAATACTAATGGTGCACTACCATAAAAACCAAGAATGAGGAAGACATGAAATCTAGGAGTCGACACATCCAACCAAGGAAAGTATTGGAGGAAAATCCCAGAATGGTACATCGATTGAAGAGTTAAATGGGTATTCCAGGCATTTTTATACACGTACCATCCTTGAAAAGTTGTAGTAATTTAAAAATATAAAGCCAGAAAAATTGTTTTAAGGCCATTAGAGCTCTAGGGAAAGCAGAAGGCCATCCAATAAAGGGAGTACAATTTTTAAAACCAGCTTAATTTTTATCTCCCAGAGCTGCAAACTGTAACTTCAACAATGAGAATTCACCTGTAGAAAGCAGGGCATTTTGGGGACTTCCCTGATGGTCCAGTGGGTAAGACTCCGTGCTCCCATGGCAGGGGGCCCGGGTTCGATCCCTGGTCAGAGAACTAGATCTCACATGCCGCAACTAAAGATCCCGCATGCTGCAACGAAGACCCAGCGCAGCCCCCCGCCCCCCCCAAAAAAAGGCATTTTGGTTCTAGTCAGTTCAGATTTGATAACTTAATCATTATAGATCTATTATGCATGTCCATTCATAGCCTTTGACTTCGCGGGGTGGGGGGTTATAAAGGCCTAATAATACTATTCGGTAGTGGTAAACAGTAGTCATACCTGAGTTGATCATAATATGGCTGATGATTTTTGTAATTTGGGGAAGCTAGTTGTTATTGTGGGCAAGAGAGCGAACCTCATATGCCTGGTTTCCCCTTGCATTTCCAGGCAGCATGGACGTTGTTCTGTTGGCTGACCCAGAATTGTGGCATGGCACACAAGTCTCCCAGTTTAAATACTACGTGAAATCAGGAAGTTGTCCTTGTAGCCTGGAATTGAGGGTCTGACAAGCCCATTGTTTGCATTAATACATCCTATTATTTAGTCCTCTTAGTCCCTCTGTTCTCTGCAGGTTGTGAGGTTTTGTGGGACGAAAGTGCTGATTTTGTACATGGAACAGTCTGTAGGTGCTCAGATAAAACTAATAGGCGGAGCAAGGCTGGGCTTGTCTGCTTTTGATGGTTCAGGCCAGGAACAGAGCAGCCTGGTTGTTCTCCGGCTGCCCCCATCCCCCCGCCCTCCCCCCAGGGCTCCCTGCGAACCTGCCCTCTGAGCCCTGCAGCTGCCTGAAGGAGGCCATGAAAGCTGGTTAATTACTAGACAGGCCTCCCTTGCAGCGGTAAAAGGAGAGGTAGGTAATTTAGCCTGTCTGTTAACAACAGCTATGTTTGTCTCCAGTTCCGTTACAGAGGTGCCTAGAAAAAGTTGTCACATCCTGAATTCTGATGTCTGTTTTCCTGATGAAAATGTCCATATTTGTGGTCACGTTTGGAAGTAGAGAAAGTTTAATATGTGAGTAAGCATATGTAGGGTATACTAGTTCAAATTGAGTATTTTCATAGATTCTAAACATTGCAAATTATAGTTATTTGAATTGGTTGTTTGAAAAAGTAGTCAGTTTTGTGTAGATTTTTAATTATATAGCAATTAAAACATCACCTCAGCACAACTGAGGGATTATCACTTATAAATTATTTTTAAATTTTATTTATTTTTGGCTGCATTGGGTCTTCATTGCTGCACGCCAGCTTTCTCTAGCTGTAGCAAGCGGGGACTACTCTTCGTCGCAGTGCACAGGCTTCTCATTGCGGTGGCTTCTCTTGTTGCGGAGCACGGGCTCTAGGCGCGCGGGCTCAGTAGTTGTGGCTCATGGGCTCTAGAGCGCAGGCTCAGTAGTTGTGGCACACGGGCTTAGTTGCTCTGCAGTATGTGGGATCTTCCCGGACCAGGGCTCGAACCTGTGTCCCCCGCATTGGCAGGCAGATTCTTAACCCCTGTGCCACCAGGGAAGCCTCGGGATTATCTCTTTTATACACTTTCTTTTTATTTATGGTGGAGAGTAAACTTTAAGTTTTAAATTATGTGAACTTGAGTAGCTAGTGATATGGCTTGAAATTTGATATCTGTTCCCTGTTCCTGCAAACAGAGGGTGGAGGGGTAAATTTAGAGTCTTTAATGTGTATGGGTTTTTTTTTTTTTTTGCGGTACGTGGCCCTCTCACTGTTGTGGCCTCTCCCGTTGCGGAGCACAGGCTCCGGACGCGCAGGCTCAGCGGCCTTGGCTCACGGGCCCAGCCGCTCCGCGGCACGTGGGATCTTCCCGGACCGGGGCACGAACCCGTGTACCCTGCATCGGCAGGCGGACTCTCAACCACTGCGCCACCAGGGAAGCCCAGTGTATGGGTTTTTTAATGTTCATTTTAGGGTCTTTTCAAAACAGTCAAAATCCCCCCACCCTAGTCCAAATGTCCATCTCCTCTGGCCTGGCTTACTGCAGTAGCCCCATAATTAAGTGGTCTTCCTGCTGCCACTTTCATCCCTCTCAGATCTTTCTTTCACACAGAAACCAGAATCGTCATATTAAAGAGCAAATTCAGTCCATGGTTTCCCAGAATCCTTATTCTACCCTTCAGGGCCAGAGCCCTGCACAGTCTGGCCCAGTTCCCTTTCTCTCTAGCCTCCAGGGCTCTGCTTTTCACAAAACTCCCTTGGATTTGTCATTTCGGTTCTACACTGTGCTAAACCCCTTCTCACCCAAGAGCCTCTGCTTATGCTCTTCTCTCTGCTTGGAATATTTCTCCTTGCTCTCACTTGTGTCCTCCATTCCCACCCCCAAACCTGGCTAAGACCTACTCATACTCAGGGTTTCTGGTTGAAATGTTACTGCCCAGGTGAGCTTTCCTTGACACACCCCTGCATAGTTCGATTAGGTCTCCCCAAGGTGTGCTCTCATACAGAGCACTCTGAACTTTTCATCATAACTTATTATACCTGAAGTTATCATTACATTCCCTTCCTACTATCAGCTCCTTGTAAGTAAGGATCATTTCCTTATTGTGGTATCCCCAGGACCTAGCACAGACGTTGACCCAAAATGGACACTCATACTTGTCTACTCCCTGAGTCTTAATATAGTACACCTTTGATTATTTTATTAGGATAGAGTCCTAAGAATGGCTGGGTTTTACTGGGTTAATAGGTATGAAAATTCAAATCTTTGATACGTATGGCCAAATTGCTTTCAGTAGAACCATACACCTTTTTATACTCCCACCAGTACCATCCAGCCACCATCACTGAATATTAACTTGGTTTTATCTTTGCCACTGTGATCATCCAAAAAGAAGAGGAAGCGGGGAGGTCTGTGAGATCTCTGAGTGATAGAAACAGAAGACTGGAGTAGGCCACTTGATCTAGTTATTCCAGTCATGACCACGTGATATCCCGTCCTTGAATATTTCTGGGCTGTAAGACTTCAGCCTTCCTGGTGGCACTTCAGCACAGTGGAGGAGACAGCGAGGAGGGTGACTCGTCTTACGTGTTAGGCAGTAGTTTTCGTGCAGTGGAGTAGCATCGCCATGGTGATTACCTGTAGGAAGTGACTCCGCTTGACTGAGCCACATCCAGCCATCCACCGTGTCTGTAATTAGTTTGTCACTTAAACATGTGACAGCTCCATATCGCAGAAGGGCAGTGTGTAGCCTGGAGGAGGACAGCAAGTAAAGTGTGACTTAACAGCAGCTCTCTATTTTTGAACCCCATTTTAAAATATAAAAGGGAAGATGGCCTTGTTTACCACACCCTCTTACATACTCTGAGTTGCTCTGCCTTTAGGTTCTTGCTCTATTCCTGCACTCTTGGAAGTTGCCCCTTTTCTCGTTTCTCCAGACATGAATTGAGTTTTCTGTATTAACTAAGCAGCTCACTTGGAAACATGTAGCTGTGAATTCCATATTCAACTCAAAATCAGCAGTTTCCCTTATCCCACTTCTTACTTGTTCCCTCATTATTTACATACATAACTCCCTTATCTGTAAACACTTCTGAGGGTAGGGACTGTGTCTTTCTGCCCCCACCCCCCCTTTAAATCCCGTTGCAGCTTCCTAGCAGAAAGCTTTCGGTGTAGTAGACACTCGAACATTAACTGAAGGGCAGTTCGAAGAGGACAGCAACGGTAACTCCTCAGGACAGCCTAGTAATGACCAGATTACAGATCCTAGATTTTCCTACTTCCACCACCTTTCTCAATTCCCTGTAACTGTTTTAATAGTAAACAGAATTATTTGGCTGCTTAAGATGGTGGACCTCAAGGCTGTTTTACAGTTTTCTTCTCCCAAGTTGTTGGTAGAATTTGGATACTTCCTGTGGTCTGTTTGCCTCATAATAAATGTCACTTTGTATAATGAAATATCTCCTCAGTGAGTTCCAAAGGATGGATAGAACTGATTTGAGGGGAATTTCAGTCAGGGTTCAGGTAGGAAACACATGACACATTTAAAAGTGGCTAATTTGAGGAGATTTTATTAATGAGACTATTTACAAGGTGTGGGCAGGGTTTCTCTAGAAACCACAGGGGACGGTACGGTGCCCAGAACTAGTAACCGGGTTCCCATTTTGAGGCCTGCAGAAGACAGTGGGGCAAAGGAAGGGGGAGGTGTTACCAGAACCTGGAGGAGGAAAGGACTGAGTCAAGAAGGCTGAGACTTTCAGTTGCGGGTCTAAGACTGTCCACAGCAGCTCCAGACGGGAAGCTGCCTCCTGCGGCCTCTCCGCTGGGGGGCTGGGGAGCCTGCAGAAGAGCCTGCTGTTGTGTCCGCACAGGTGGGGGCGCAGAAGGGCGGGGGGAGTGTCAGCTGGGTCTGCGGAGGCGCGGGGCTACCTTCTACCTTATGCTTTTTACTCACGGTGGCTTTAAAAGAGGGAAATTTGCCAGCAGCTCTATATAGCTGTGTTTCTAAAGTGCTTTTCAGAAAAAAAATTGGTGGCCACGAGGGAGGCCACCGAGTCACATATGCCCACCAAGCTCTTTTGATTCCACCTCAGAAAAGTATCTTGAATCTGTCTCCTTCCCTCCGCCACACTTTCCCACTGCAGTCCAAGCGCTGGCGGCTGTAGTTGTTCCCCCCTGGTCTTCTCTGCACTTCATTCTCACAGTGCAAACGTTGGAATGTTTGAAAAATGCAAACCTGAATGTCACTCTTCAGTGACTTATACTTATCATCCTTAGCATACCCGTTTGAACTTCCTAATTTGCACACTAGAGCCTTCTGCCTAGACCGTTTATAGGAGATACTCTGGTGTCCCCTCAGGTGTTACTCTCTGACCACATTCCCTGTCCCTCCCAGACTAGGGTAGGTCCCTCTCTTTTCCGCTCCCTAATTAACCCTGTGCTTAACCTAACATGAATCCACATTTTCAGTTTAGTATTGTACTCATTAACCTATTTAATTGCCTGCATTCACCTCCACCCTGGGAATGGGGTGGGGAATTACCACTGCACCCAAGTCCCTCTGTCTATCATGTGGTTACAGACTCTCCTGCCATGGATCTAGATTAGCTGCTTCAGAAAATTTTGGAACTAGGTTTTTTTTTAGTTCAGAATGGTAGCATTCTAGGTGTAAAGACCCCCTAGCCTCGAGTGTTTCAGAGCCATAGATCTTTTTTTTTTTTAATACAGCAGGTTCTTATCAGTCATCTATTTTATACGTATTAGTATATACATGTCAATGCCAATCTCCCAAGTCATCCCGCCCACCCCCCACACTTTCCCCCCTTGGTGTCCATACGTTTGTTCTCTACGTCTGTGTCTCTATTTCTGCCTTGCAAACCAGTTCATCTGTACCATTTTCTAGATTCCACATATATGCATTAATATACAATATTTGTTTTTGTCTTTCTGACTTACTTCACTCTGTATGACAGTCTCTAGGTCCATCCACGTCTCTACAAATGACCCAGTTTCGTTCCTTTTTAAGAGCCATAGATCTTTATGCAGTTGCCAGTGATCAGCTGAGTGACTGATGCCTTTTTTTCTGTTACATTCTGTGAGGTGACTTTGGGTCACGGAATGACTAAATCAGTAGACCCTATTTAGTTCATTCACATCTTGAATCAATAAGGCCTAAGTTAAACTTAATAACCTCTGTTGTCATTAATTTTGGGGCGGAGGGGGGCTTTTTTGGGAGCTCCTGTTTTTGTTTTATTTGCTGAAGCAACAGGAAGTGAGTTAGATCTTAGAAGGTGGAGCTGATGAATGTGAGCAGGTTTGCCTATCATCAGAAAACAGGTAACTGCTGCTCCCCTGGCTTAGGAGGCTTTGTTTGTTTTTTATTTAGTTTGTTTTTTTGAGGAGAGGGTTGTAGAATTTAACCTAAAATTGAAAGCCTTCTGTTAATGAACAAGGAGAGTAGCTAAATATACATTGCTAAAGTAAAGAATTAGCAGGAGTTTCTGATTATTTTGGTTATTTCCAGTTAGGAGTTCTGATACCATTAGTAAAGGTTTTACTTTTCAACTTAAGGAAACTTAACCAATCTTTTAGTTATTGGCTGCCAAGTGTGGCCAAGGAAACCATCCGTCCCTACATTTGCTTGATAGCAAGTTGGGAAGTCGGCCATGTTCCTTCTACTCAAAGTTCTATACAAGCTGAGCAGAACTAAAGATGCAAACAAAGAATATAACCAGGGGGCAGGGGGGATAGGAAGAATATAACCTAGCTCACACTTCCCGCAGGAAGTTTTCCTGTATCCCCTAAGCTGGACTTAGGTCTTTCCCTTCAGTGTTTGGAACGCAGATATTTTCTGTTGAATGGACATTTGCCACAGTACCTGTAATTCCCCGACTCCTGGATTCCATCACACTATGTTGCAACTAGCAGTTTACTAGATAGACTCTAAGCTCCCTGGGGAGGGAAGGGTGGCCATTGTATCCTAAGCTCACCTAGCTCAGGGCTTTGCACTCTTGTTGCAGAGTGCTTGCCTGGTACAGGCTGTCACATGATTGCTGAGTTTTTCAAATGTACAGAATTTTCTCTCTTGAAACTCCCTCATATTTATCTTTGTCTCTGCCCATCCCCTGCGCCCACCTGCCCCAAATCCCTGCAGTTGAAATTCTGACCCTCTTGAGAGCATTTCAGTCTTCTGTTGAGCAGTCAGCAACACTAAAGTAGTGTGTCTTCCACAAGACACAAAACACAGAAGACAGTTATTTTGAATGGAAACTCTTGGTACCCCTTTGGTATAAAGAGTTTATTTTGGGGTACTGCCTGTGCATTTAGCTTTCACTGCCTCCAGATTCATCTGGGTGGAGTAATAGCTACATAAGTGTGAACAACCTTCCTGTTTTGTTAAAATGTCATGAGCAGCTTTTCTTAATGACAGCTGAACGTGGAAAGGTTGATAAGTGTCTGAAGCATTGTTTTTTTGTTGTTGTTTTTAAGATTTTTTTGACGTGGACCATTTTTAAAGTCTATTGAATTTGTTACAGTATTGCTTCTGTTTTGTTTTGATTTTTTGGCTGCGAGGCATGTGGGATCTTCGCTCCCCGACCACGAGCCCACACCCCTGGCATTGGAAGGCGAAGTCTTAACCACTGGACCGCCAGGGAAGTCCCTCTAATTCGTTTTTTGAACACTAAAATATTTCTCAGAGAAAGAAAAATATCCTGATTTGGTTATTCTTCTTACAGTTATTCTTATAATAATAATTTGGTTAGTCATCTTAATTGTTCATCTTGCTACATATATGAACATTATAAAGGAAGTCTTCCATTTTAAAAAATGCGTAATGGTCCTGAACTCTTAATATAATCAGTGTGTGTGTGAGTGTGAGACAGACAGAGAGAGAGAGAGACAGAGAGAGAGATAGAAGGACAGGGAGAGACAGAGACAGACAGAGACAGAGAGACAGGGAGAAAGAGAGAGAGACAGGGAGACAGACGGAGAGACAGAGAGACACACAGACAGAGACAGAGAGAGACAGAGAGAGACGGAGAGATGGAGAGAGAGAGACAGAGAGAGAGAGAGACAGAGGTCATTTTTCTTTCTACACATCAACTTGGCTGCCATTCAAAAGAATAAAAAAGGTGAAGGTCTTCATGGTGTCCTTTGTAAAGCTTTTGGTGGAGGCGTTGTAGCTATAAAATTAACACTCTGCAAAAGTAAGTCACTAGTCAGACATGCAGGCTGAACCAGGCATCTTAACATTCCAGGAAGTGCCCCCATGCCGAGAGCTGTGAGTCGGGACACGTGTATAGACACAGAGCTACAGCTCTTCCTTCCCTCATCCACCCAAGGCATATTTTCTCAGTTTCATACTGAAATTTCCCTTCCCTGCCTACCCACCCCACCCTTACACTTTTTTATCTTGGAGAAAGTAGAAGCAGGTAGTGTTGTGGAAAAGATGTGGGGTACCCCGTTTTGAGGTGCTCGCCATAGAAGTTTTTTGGCAGTGATGCTTAAGGTACAGGAAGACTGATTGCCTCATTGTATTACTTCCTTTATTTTGCATCTCCTTGTGGGGAACAAATTCATGACAGTCAGTCTTCTTTCCAGGGTCTATTTAAGATGTTATTATTTTCACCAAGGAATTTCATGGTAATGTATAATGTGTGGTGCTCTTTCTATTGTCCCTAGACCCAGCTAGCTCTGTGATCCTGTATGCATTACTTAGAACAAAGCCCCCATATACCAGTCAGTTCCTCAAAATATGCTAGATGCTATTCTGAGAACCATGGAGAATACCGATGAGAAGTGGCATGGAGCCAGCTTTAGGGTGCTTGCAGTCAAGTTTAGGAGAGGACCAAAGCATTCCAGTACACAGTACAAAGCAGTGGTAGACGAGATGTGAATAGATGAGGAAGAGAGGAAGCATGAGAGTTGCAGTACCATGTGTTTAGGGGTCGCTGAGTTGACGAGCCTGACTGAGCTGAAGGGTTCATCTAGATAGAGAAGTAGTGGGTGGGAAGAGCTGGACGTAGGTGATGTGGCCACACTGTGAAGAGTGGAATGTGCCAAACTAAGAACAATTTGGATCCATAGAAGGCTGCTTAAGACTTTTTAACAGAAAAACAGTGGTGTTTGAACTGATTCAGAGCACTAAATAGATTGAGGTCAAACCAGGACAACCTTAAACTATGAAACCTGGACCTTTTGGGAGGCGGCGGGGCAGGGTGGGGGGGGGGAGGCTTGGCCTCTTGATCCAGCAGTGTTTCCCTTTCAAACTGATGCCCATTGATAGCAGCTGTTGAGAGAGGGTAGAGAGAGCCTCTCAGGCAACGGGAAAAAAGGCACTGTTCCTGGGGTGTAACTGGTTTGTATTCAAATGGCAGTATATAAGTGATGAGTGATTTTTACCAATAGAAAATTTGGGAGTTTGGAGGTTTTCTTTCCTCTCCCTCCCTCTTTTTCTTTCTTTTCTTTTTAAAATTGTTAAGAGGGCAAAACCTAGCATGTGTCACTAGTGGTCAGAAGGTAAACTTGACCAACAAATGCCCTTTGGATTTCTTTAGTTTGGTAAATAGAATCTTTTCTTAAAAGGAAAATGATGTAAAAAATTGATTTAGGGCTCCTTAATCCCCAAAGAAATGAATCTTCTGGAAATACCCATTTCAAAGGGAACTAAAAAACACATTTCATGGCACAGATATTATACTTTTGTTGAAAGAGTTCATCACCATAAGGTAAAAATACCCCCTTGATTTGATATCATTACATAAATTTGGAGTAACTCATCTACAGTGTGGGTGTTTTTCATGCTTTGGCACACAGTAGAGCAAGCAGCGTAGCCAAGATGTTTTTCATGTTGAGCAAAAACTTTAACAGATGGAGGTGGTGATTGTAGAGCACTTATTTAAAGTGTTAGGAATGAATCAATGTAGTTTGAGGCTGAGGCAGTAATCCATACTAAGGGAGTCTGAGAAGTTGAAGAGCATTCTAATAAAATATGTAACAGGCAACTGAAGAGAACTGATTTTAAATGGCTCTCCCAGTACTGTTACCCTAGCCAGGGCCCTATAGAATTTTTCTTAGGGGTTAAAGTCTTTAAAAAGCCACTCTGTGTGCGTGCGTGTGTGCGTGCGTGTGTGTGTGTGTGTGTGTGTGTGTGTGTGTTTTCCTTCCCTATTCTAAGAACTTGAAATTATGTGGTAGGGTCACCATAATTCCTTAAATTTGTCTTCAAGTCCTGGCAGTATTTCAGTGTTGCTTGTGTGGGATTGATTGATCTTTAAAGAGCTGGGGAAACTCACTGGCTTATGTAGAATTTCTGTAAAGCAGGGACCAGCTGTAAGTGGTATTTTTGTTTTTTAAGTGGTGGAAGAGCTTAAATATGTAATTGTTCCTATCTTTTATGCACAAATGCTCTTTCTTATAAATTGCTTCACAAATGCTATAAAACTTTGGATAATTTTTCCCTGAAGAAACATTGAACCCTGTGCAAGCTGTTAGAATTAGAATGTATATTGAAAGCTTTGATGGGACTACTGTTCTGGAACTGCACAGCTTTTTTTTTTTTTTAAACCATGATTCCTTCTTTTTGTTTTGTTTTGTTTATTTACAGATGACTGCATATGTTCAGGCAAGAAAATACCCCCATATTTCAAAATACAGCAGTCTATAAACAAAATTCTTATCTACCATTTTCCTAAACGACACATTTTTTCTGTAATTTGTATAGAAAATTAAGTGCAGTTCTTGTCTCCCAGGATTTAAGGGAGACAAGAACTCCCTTATGGGAGTTCAGGGAAGGGACAGGGAAGGGCACTTACCTACTGTAATCCTCAAACTCAGAATTTAAAATTTTTTTTGAAGTAAACACAGAAGTTTTGTACTCTGTGTTTCCAGAGTATAACAAGAATCCCAGTTCTCTGTTAATACGTGTGTTCTTGGTACCCGTGGGCAGCATTACATCAAAGATACCTAATTTGGTAAAACTCAGCCCCAAGGATAGCCATGTTTTGTTAGATCTAATACTGCTAGATGTGTACGGCAAAGTAACTACCGTGAAGTAAATGTGTCCACTGCACCAGCTGGACGGTAGCTCTGTAGTGAGCCATGCTGCTCATTTTCTCATTTAACCCCCTCAGTAACCCTGAGAGGTAGGTATTATCACCACTTTATAGATGGGAAACCAAAACTTAGAAAATGGCCATTTGCCCAAGGTCACATAGTTCATTGTTGGTGAAATTGGAATTTGAACCCATGTGTTTATTCACCTCTTGAATCCTACCAGATCAGGTGCATCCGAAGGGGTCTGAGCCCTAAAGCTTTGAGCTCTGGCTTTTTTTTCTTTCTTCTTTTTTAAACTGTTTGGAAACATTTAAATTGGTATTAGTAAAGATGGAAATTTGCATTGCCTTTAGAATGGTCTCAGATTGGGGGTGGGGTGGTGGCAGCAGTGAATAAAGTTACCAGATGATATAATGTAGAAAAGTAGAACATGTGGAATGCTCTGAGTTGTCCATAGTGAAGAAAGTTTTATTTCTGGGAATTTTTTTCATAGGTTAGTGATGGCAAACTATCATGGTGGGGGTTTCTGAAGCCTCGTTTTGTTATTTTCTGCTCCGCTGTGTATTTTCCGTGTGAAAAGTTTGTACCAGAGGCGTATGAGGCCCTGGTGTGTGTCTCTTACATCATCTAAGTTGGACCATAGTATTACTGTGTTCTCTTGCTGAAATACTTCTTTCAGTTGAAGTGTGATATACGTGTAGAAAAGTTACATATCGTAAGTGCACAGTTCAGTGAATTTTCACAGACTGAATACACCCAGCTTGCAGGTCAAGAAGTTTAACATTAGCAACAGCTCAAAAGCACCTATCGTGTCCCTTCCATCAACTGGAATAGTTTTAATTCTCCCGTGTAAACCTCACATCATTCCTTATCTTTCAGGTTTCTTCCTGATTGTGGCTCTAACATTACTTTGTCTTTCTGCAACCAGAAAAAGAACAAATAAAAACTTCACTGAAACTTGTCTCTTCCTCCTTTCATAATCTTATCTCTTGATCAGTCTGCTTCCGTTAAACCAAAGTGTTTTGATGGCTACAAAGTCATAACTCGAGGGAATATGGGGGTTGGCATAGAACATGCGGCTGTGGGGTAAGAGCTAAAAACATTCTTTGAAATTTTCAAAACTGAATGAAAATTCGGTGGTCGAACTCAACCATCTGTTAGTTAAGAGGTAATGAATGAGCGAATGGTAAGTTGCCTGTGTTTTGGGGAAGTGGTGATAGGAGCAGTTTCCTCCTTCTCAGAACTCTGATGGGGCTTTAACAGCTTACTTGTGAAGGATGTGAACTTTCATCTAAAGCCATAGCAAATTCAGTACAGTCTCTGTAGGTGCAAACTCATCCACATGTGGTTCTGGTGCCCTTCCCTGCTCTACTTGAGATTCACTTATGTCAATTTGTGCCCTTTGCTGCAGTTTTTTTTTTTTTTTTTTTGTGGTATGTGGGCCTCTCACTGTTGTGGCCTCTCTCGTTGGGGAGCGCAGGCTCGGGACGCGCGGGCTCAGTGGCCATGGTTCACGGGCCCAGCTGCTCCGCAGCATGTGGGATCCTCCTGGACCGGGGCACGAACCCGTGTCCCCTGCGTCAGCAGGCGGACTCTCAACCATTGCGCCACCAGGGAAGCCCCCCTTTGCTGTTTTAAGCATTTGAATAAAACTTAATTTTTAACTCTTAAATTATGCCATCCTGGGCTTTCAGGGCTTGCATGTGAAAGCTGATGTACCAGCTGGGTAGAAAAACCTGATCCCAGGTGGCCCAGGCTTAGCAAGCACTCTTTGTCCTGTGCTTTGTCTCCCACAGAACCAATCTTTTCTTAAATTATCCGAGTAAAGAGATTTAGAGGCATGCACAGCCACACCTTGGCTTTCTGGCAAAGTGATATTCTAGATACTAGAATATTCTAGAGAACCAACATTTTAGCCTCCCATGTATTCTGACATTACATTAAAAATAATCTAAGCGGGCTTCCCTGGTGGTGCAGTGATTGAGAGTCCGCCTGCCAATGCAGGGGACACGGGGTCGTGCCCCGGTCCGGGAAGATCCCACATGCCGCGGAGCGGCTGGGCCTGTGAGCCATGGCTGCTGAGCCTGCGCGTCCAGAGCCTGTGCTCTGCAACAGAAGAGGCCACAACAGTGAGAGGCCCGGCGTACCGCAAAAAAAAAAAAAAAAAACAAAAAACACCTAAGCATTGGTGAGTTCCCTGGTGGCCTAGTGGTTAGGATTCTGGGCTTTCACTGCCGTGGCTGGGGTTCAGTCCCTGGTTGGGGAACTGAGATCCCACAAGCCACCCGGCCAGTATTCTTCTTCCTCCTCCTCCTCCTCCTCCTCCTCATCTAAACGTATTAGTCCCATATTTCCCTACCTTCTTGGGGAGAAAAGCATACAAACACCAAGTATTAATTTTGTTCTGCAGAAAACCATAGTTCTAAAATGGTGCCAAATCTGGGAGTTGCCCTGGAGTTTCTTTTATTGTCGTGGGGCATTTTTTTAGGGGGAGGTTTGCCTCTGTCCTAACGAAGGTGACAAGAAGATCGTGCAATGCTTCCCTGGTGGTGCAGTGGTTAAGAACCTGCCTGCCAGTGCTGGGGACACGGGTTCGAGCCCTGGTCCGGAAGATCCCACATGCCACGAAGCAACTAAGCCCGTGCGCCACAACTACTGAAGCCTGCGTGCTTAGAGCCCATGCTCCGCAACGAGAAGCCACCGCAATGAGAAGCCTGCACACTGCAACAAAGGGTTAGCCCCCGTTTACCACAACTAGAGAAAGCCTGCGTGCAGCAACGAAGACCCAGTGCAGCCAAAAATAAATAAATTAAAAAAAAGAAGAAGAACATGTGGTTGGTTCTAAGAACTCCTGGCGTGTAGAACCTTTTCTGCAAGGTTATTGGTCACAAATTAAAACTGGCCTTTTCCAAGTCATTACCTTATTCTGTTTTCATGTCCAAATGGGCCATAATGCTTTATAAGATAATTACTTAGACCACATTTTCCTTCCAGCCCTTCTTTTTGGTAGACAACAAAATCCTGACCTAAAGCTCCTTTGCTCTTGTGCTGTTGAATCTTCTGTGATGCTGGTGGGTTAACTTTGGTGCTTTGGGACGGACGTTGATGTCATTGTGGCAGGGAGTGCGTTAAGAGCCCTGTCGCTCTCAGACCTTCGTCCTTGGTGTGCGGGTGTGCTTTATAATTGTCTAGCAACAGAATAACTTTTCTGGCCACAGTACAGCTTTTGAAATGTGGATTTTAAAATTATAAGTGTATTTTACATATATTAGTTTATTTCATCGCAGTATTTAATAAATAAAAAAAAATTTGTAAGGGAAAATTGATGAAAAGAAAAAAGTTTTCATCACTGAGGCTGATGGGATTTAGCAGTAGCTTGTTACCTTATCTTGTGCACATGTAAACTCAGTGACTGACACTGAGGGCCCGAGGTTAGCCAGCATCACAAATAGGCACCAGCTTTGTAAAACTCTTCAGGGCATAGCCTTTTTTCAGAAGTGAATTCACTGGACGGCATCGTTAGTGCAACTTAGCTATTTGTTGGTATCTATCAGTCTTATCTACCCTTTCCAAAGTTATATCTCACTTTGAAATGTCAGTACATATACATCAAGCAGTCCAGGTTCTAATTTGGCAGTGAGTACAGCATTGTTTAGCATCATGAGTAAATAATTTGGTAAAGAATTTTACCAACTGTCTTTTAGAATTTTGCTCTGTAGTATAGATTTACTACCACTGTACTAGTCCATCAGCATTTTCCTGTGTTTGCCATTTTTGAGTTGGGCTCACATTTCCATTTTCTCTTTTAAGTTACCCTTTTAAATGTCCTATACCCTTTGCCTTTTGTTAGAAATCTGGAATACAAAGGGTGGCTTTTATACTATGCCTAGATCTATTCTGCCCACCCCCCCATTTTTTTTGGCCGCACCATGTGGCATGCGGGATCTTAGCTCCCTGACCAGGGATCGAACCCATGCCCCCTGCAGTGGAAGCGTGGAGTCCTAACCACTGGACCACCAGGGAAGTCCGTATTTTGCTCCCTTTAATACTCTGCAGATGATAGTATCTTGGCCTAGCCTATCCATATGAGTCAGTATTGGAGAGCACACTCGTTTGAGTTCTGAAAATCTGCATGGGATTCATTAGCCCGAAACCTTGGGTAGGCTCTTTTCACTTTGCAGAATGCAGGGACTCAGTTGTGTGGTCTCTGGGCCTCCCCCTGAATGGGGCCCATTGGTGTGCTTCCAGCATTCTCTAACTCGGACACATCGTGGCCCTTGAGGGTGAGAGAAGTAAGTAGGACTTACTGTGCTTTTTCATTAAAATACGGTTTTCCCACACAAGGGCACATGGCTGCGCATGCAGGTAGCAGCGGGACGGTGGCTGACCCATACTTGGGATAGCCTAGAGACAATATGAGGAAATCCCAAGATTGGATCTCTGTGATTCTGGAAATTGGCTTGAAGATCCCTGGAGAGGTCTTCAGGCTCTCTCTGTTGCTGCCCAGTTGTTGTGCGGTTATACCTACTCTCTTCCTTTATTCTCCAGTGTCAGTGTTTGCTGTTTTCCAGAAATCTCCTCACAGAAACTCATCTTTTATTTTTCCCTCCCTCTGCTTTTCTACTGAGGTTTTAATGCTAGATGTTTGGGAACCTGAATTCTCATTTCCAGACACAATTCCTTTTTAAGTATCAGAGTTGACATAATGCTGGTTGTTTTAAAAATTACAAGAAGTTTTGCATCCATGTAACTGATAATACTCCAAATAACACCTTTTACAAACAAACCTAAAAGGCAACATAGCCGTCTTCATGGCTACCCACTTAAGAGTGAAAAGGAAATGATTGCTTTTTTTTCCTTGTCTTAATTCTTTTCAGGTTTTGAATGAAGAATGTGATCAGAACTGGTACAAGGCAGAGCTCAATGGGAAAGACGGCTTCATCCCCAAGAATTACATAGAAATGAAACCACATCCGTAAGTTAGGCTCTGCTGACCCTCCAGGGTCAGACCCATCTGCTTGTTCAAATGATGTTTTTAAAATTGAGATCATTGGGATGGATGTCATACTTTTTATTCTGTCTTCTCAGGGAATTAACAAAGCATGTTGATTTTTCCATGTTAGTAAGAGTGTATAATGAGAGCATAATAGTCAATAATAGTGTATGTTTTAGATAACTGTCAGTGATCTTCAAGTGATAAAATAACAGTTACACAGGTCCATAATTCTTTCTCTGTGAAACCCTTTGTGCCAGATGTGTTTCATAATTCTGCATTTTTTGAGTTTTAGAAAGGGTATTTATCACGTGGTTTTGTATTGACATGTTTGATATTCCTGTGGGACCATATCTTAATAATCTTGGTATCACCAGAGCACAATACTTGGCATATAATTGGTTCTCGGTAAATGTACACTATAATCACTGCCCTACCCCTCCATTTTAGTGTTCCCACTTCAGAGAAAACAAAGTGCTCTCCTACTCCAGGCTGCCGAGAGCAGTGAGAAAAAAAAATTTTTTTTTTAATTCCAGAACCGTTTATTGTTGATATATGACATGGTGGGATCCTAGGAGCCCTTACAGACCACTTTCCTCCCACCCTTACCCACCACCTCTTTTATTGTCTCTGCTTCTCCCTCAAAAGCAGTCATTTTCTCGTGAGTATGTCAGGGAGAACTGAAGCATTTAGTGCCCAGACTAGAATGCCACTGAAACACAAGGAAACGGTAGATCCTCTGTATTTACTTGTTTTAACACAAAATGGTAAATAAGGCTTTTAGATGACTGCCCCACCTCGAGTAGCAGCCCATTTGTCCCTCTCCCCCATTGTCACTGTTCTGATGTGTCCCTGTCATTTCTCTTCCCCCAAGTACTGGAGAGAGATCTTAGCCACATCTTATCTTACACAGCTTTTACGTCATCTTACAAAGAACTGAATGCCGTAGAGCTCAAAAGGGCCTTGACAACGGTCTAGTTCATTCCTCTTTATGCTGCAAATTAGGAAAGCTTCCAGTATTTTTATTTCAAAACCACTATTTATGAATTAATAAACTAATATAGTTCTCATTTTCTAAAATATTTTAATTTTTTTGGTGTGTAGTTGATTTACAATATTGTGTTAGATTCTTTTCTCATATAGGTTATCACAGAATATTGAGTAGAGTTCCCTTGTTGGTTATCTTATATATGGCAGTGTGTGTATGTTTATCCCAAGCTCCTGATTTATGAATAGAGTTCTCATTATAAAAGACTCACAGTGTAGAAAACTATAGAGCAATGTGAGTTTCTCCCCATACATGTACCCCTTTTAGAGGTAACCACCACTAGCAACTAAACATGAGCCAAATGCTACCTTATGAACTGAATCTGTTCTAAAATGATTTGCCTCTATGAAACAAAACAGATGATTCAGGAGCTTCACCCTAAAACTGTCTGTTGGATTCGTGTTTTGGTCGCTGAACTCTTGCACAGTTCTTACTATGTGCAGAGACTGTGCTAGGTGCTGGGAAGTTAGGTTCTGTAGTTAAGTTATGGTATAATAAAACGTCCGTGTAGTTAATGGGAAGTTCTTTGAGAGAGCACATCCAGGAAGCCTGGAGAGAGATTGGGTTACCCTGCAGTTTGGTAGTAGGAAGATACCTATGCAGAAGTTTCTATAATGAAGAATCTGTGAGGTCCTCAAGGAAACTTCTTAGATTTCAAGAAGAACCAGGCACCTTATAATGGCTTCACTAAACGTTTCATTGAATGATTTAAAAGGAGAAAACCAGTCTAACTGTAAAGTATATTTTTCTAGTTTTTGTTTGAAACTTGTACTATCGTGTATCTTTGTAACTATGTGAGTTTGATCTCTCCCCCTCTCCCCTAAAAAAGATATTAGATTCCTTGAAGAATTTATGTCTTCTGCTTTCATACTCCCTTGTAACTTGTGCCTTGCCTCTGCACATAGTAGCTCAGTAAGTAGTTTTGAATTGATACCCAGATGCAAATTCTTGTACAAAGGCTGGGACCAATTTGTTCATGATAATAAAAGCCAGAAGTATTAAATCTTCAGAGGCATACGTGGAAAAGATTTGTGGCCCCTGGTCTGTGGATTGATAATGTCCCTTATTTGAGGTCCCTGTGATGTTAGATTGGCTGTTATTAACACACAGCCATGCCCAGGTTACTAAAATGTAGGCACAAGCAGTGATATCCAAGAAACTACAGAAGATGAGCATGAGATTATTACAGATTCCCAGGAAGTGTACTAAGCACAGTTTTGCATTCTTGTGGCCACTTAGTGTCCATATTTGCTTTGGGGGCTGTGTGGGCTTTTCGTGGACAGCATCACGGAATACACCCCGTGGGGAGAAGCGGTTGGATAGTGGTTACTGGGAGTCACATAGTGCATCCTACCTCGGTCCACGCAAGCCAAAAATTGGTGCACATCTATTCCTATAATCCGCCCTCAAAACAGATCAGGGATTGGCTAAGCCTTTTATGTAAAGGGCCCAATAATAAATATTTTAAGCCTTGTGGGCCATGTGCAGTCTCTGTCATGTCACATATACTTCTTCGGTTGAATTTTTTAAAACAATCCTTTAAAATTTTTTTAAATAGTCTTAGATTGTGGGTCACAGCAAAACTGGAAAGATTTAGGCTGAGGGCCATAGTTCGCTGACTTCAGCATTAGATCCAGTGATAACAAAATCAACTTAAGTTCCTTTTCATTTTTCCTTTTTTTTTTTGGCAGGGGGGCTGCATTGGGTCTTCGTTGCTGCGGGCAGGCTTCTCATTGCGGTGGCTTCTCTTGTTGCGGAGCATGGGCTCTAGGCAAGTGGGCTTCAGTAGCATGTGGACTCAGTAGATGCAGTGCATGGGCTCGGTAGTTGTGGTGCATGGGCTCAGTAGTTGGGCGCTCGGGCTCAGTAGTTGTGGCACACGGGCTTAGTTGCTCTGCAGCATGTGGGATCTTCCCAGACAAGGGATCGAACCTGTGTCCCTTGCATTGGCAGGCGGATTTTTAACCTCTTCGCCACCAGGGAAGTCCCCTTTTCATTTTCATATTTCCAGGCTGAAGGAGAATTCAGCAGAACATCAGACTGTAATTTTTATATTAAATAAAATGCCTGTGGCTCTAAATCCTTGTTTTTCTTCAGATTGTTTCAGGTGACATCAGCATTTCAAATCTGACTGTTGAGAACATAGGAAAGGCCACTTTCCTTGGATAGTTGTAGTTACTGACCTGATTGATGGATTAGCTTTTTAGGAAGAGTCACTCTCATGCCTGCTCCTCTCTCCCCACTGTAAAGAACTTCGGAATAATAATTGATCAGGAAGGGTCCAGGCCCCATGGTGGTGTTCTTCATAGACTCTAGCTGGAACGCAGGCAGTGTTCATCCATCCAAGCTCTGCAAAAGGAAACCATATTGCCAGAAAAGACCATCACCCTGTACCTGTGCAGTGGTGGGCCTCTCAGGCCTGTTTCACATTAACAGGGCTGCTCTGTGACTGGATGTTCATAAGTACAGGGTCAGTGTTGGTTTCATAGCTATGGGAGGGTACAGAGTACCAGGCCCCTCCTTCCATCTCCCCAGCCTCCCTTACTTCCCTTTTTTAGTTTTTGTTAGGGAGCAAGAGGGAAGTTTAAAATGGAGTATGGGGCTTCCCTGGTGGCGCAGTGGTTGAGAGTCCGCCTGCTGATGCAGGGGACACGCGTTCATGCCCCGGTCCGGGAAGATCCCGCATGCCACGGAGCGGCTGGGCCCGTGAGCCGTGGCCGCTGAGCCTGCGCATCCGGAGTCTGTGCTCCGCAACGGGAGAGGCCACAACAGTGAGAGGCCAGCGTACCACAAAAAAAAAAAAATGGAGTATGACCTAATATAGCATTTGAGCTAACAAATTAAACACAGACTACGAAATGATTGTTGGCGTTAGTGTTGCAACATGAGTTGTATATACTGGGGGTGGATCCAAATATGTGCTTTTCACATGAAGTGCATATGGATGGGTGCCTATGGGATGTAATAAAGACTTGAATTGGAAATAAGCTGCCTCCTCCCATTAGCTTTCTCCCTTGCTAATTGTATTGTAGTATAAACCCATCTTTTAAAAAATTTTAAGAAGTTTGACCATAGCCATGTATTCACACGTAAATATCACCATTAAAAGAAGTTTATCAAAGTTATAACAGTATAAAATGCTAAGGAAGTGTAGGATGGTGGTATTAAATGTTATAACTGAGAGTGATAGCTGTTTCTCATAGTGTCATATCCCCTATGTTGTGGGACATCCTCTTTTTCTAGAGGGAGGAAGCGGGGGAGGGAGTGTGTGTGTGTTTAGTGAAAATGGGAGCAGGTACAAAAGAAGTCTTTATTTAATAAAATGGTCTCCAACTAATTTTCCATTTTTCAATCTGGGTGCTTATAACGGGTGTTTTTTATGAAGTAATAAATCTTTGTAAAAAATTCTAGTTAGAGTACTTTGCTTCACCACAGGTTTTTTTTTTTTTCCCCCAAGTTGAAAATAAAAATGAGTTAATTTTAAGCTGAGAGGAAGAAAATACTGCCACCATATCTATCTATTTGTGCACCATAAGAGAAGGTCCACAAACATACACATCTAACTGCCAACAGTTGCTGCCTCTGGGGAGTTTGAGGGAAGAGTCTTGCTTATTTTTACTTCACATACATCTAAGCTATTTTAATTTATGTTCATTACTTATACCTTAAAAGAGGAAAGCAGAAAGGAAAATGCCTGCCTGGTAGGAAGATTTGGGGGTGCCTAGGAGGAAAGAATGTGACTGTTGAAGAACTTCTCACCACCCCTCGGCCGAATGGCTACTGAGTGCACGGGCACTGCAATGTAAATCAGAGAGCACAGATGAAAACAGAAAGTACTTACGTGATCTCAACACTATGAGCTGTCCTTTCCTAGTGGGAGATAGTTCTGTTGTGTTACTACATGATTTCTCCTGTGTGGCCTTACTGCCAGGCCCTGGAAGTCTTACCCTCAAGTTCTTTGTAGGTGCAGGAAGATAGGTTGTACCAGCTCCTCAGTGGCTTGGCATTACTTCACTTCAAATGAGAAAGATACAAGGCTGCAGATTTTAGGAATGTTTAAAGGTTACTAATGGCAACTTCTGAATGTATCCTTCCTAGCAGCTCCCATCCTTCTATTTGAATTTTAGTATAGTGTATTATTTCAGAGACATCTTGGCAGTTGCTTATAAGTAAGATAGATATATGTTAGGTTTATAACTTTAACAGATTCTTTGTATCTTTGTTATTCTAGTTTGCATATTTAATGCATGTTAGTTACCATTTATGGAGTCTGATGAAGCAGGTAGGTCTTTATTAGTTACAAGTGGCATCGTTGCTTTTTTAAAAATAATAGCACAGTAAAGACAAGTTGCAAAGAGAACCTTGTTTTCACAGTCATCTATCCTAATTAGTTGTGGCTTTCCTGTGAGAAGTGAGGTGCCTGTGACTTGAAGCTGTTTCAGAGATTTCTCCTCCTCTTCCTCCTGGTCAGCCCCAGCCCCAGCTGCTCCTACCCTTTTGCATGAATTCACCCACTTTTTCTTGTGACCAGGGTCAATTAGCATTGGGAGCAGAAGAATCTGTAAGTCACTCCAAATGAAAAAGTGAATTTTACTAGCTGCCTCTGCACAGAGTAAAGCATGGCATTCCTAATGGTTCCTGAACACCAGACTCTGAGCGGTGACAGCAGAGAGTGGCCTTGAGAGGAGTGCCAACCACAGCTACGAGCAGAGGCTGCTCCCTCACAGCCTGAACCTCTTCCCTTTGTGCTGTTACAAGAAGTGGCCCTGTCTCCAGCTTCTGGGCCTTCCAGCTTTCCTACCCCCGTTTCTCTTCATCCCACTGTAGCAAGGCTGCTGCCTTATCAAGTGGCTGCAGGAAGGCCCTGTCTCACCTTAAATGGTTCATCATGTGCTCAAATCGATAGGCCTGGGCTTTCCCTGCTGCCTTGCTGATGAGTCAGTTGGGGGCCCAGTGAGCTTTGGCCCAGGAGGCCCATTTTTAAGTGTCTTCCTCTATAGAAAGTGGCCTACGATTGTGTCTTTTGAGTCACTGGGGAATGAAGGAGACGGTTGAAGGGAGATGGTCCCCCTCTCAAGGCGTGATGGGGCATGTGGAGACAGGAGGGTAGAGAGGGAGGCCCTTCCTTCAACGAGGAGTGTTCTGTTACTCCCATTTCGGAGGCTGGATATCCCGTTTCTTTGTGGGGAAGCAGATGTTGATTGGCTTGCCTTCCTTCCTTAGGTGGTTTTTTGGCAAAATCCCCAGAGCCAAGGCAGAAGAAATGCTTAGCAAACAGCGGCACGATGGGGCCTTTCTTATCCGAGAGAGCGAGAGTGCTCCTGGGGATTTCTCCCTCTCTGTCAAGTAAGTATTTACTACTTTGATTGCCTGGAATCCTGTCTTCAGATGATGGAAATTGTGAAGCCAGAGGCCAGGTGTCTGGGTACACACACCAAAGGTGGCAAACTGGGAGCGGTTGAGCCTAAACAGTATTTTATAAATCAGAAAAATTTACATTAAAATCCTAATTTCTGGCTCCTCTTAAAAATGACCTCTAGCAGCACTGGATTTAGATTCCCGTGTGAAAACTGTCTTTAGTTGCTGAGCAGCAGCTGAGCTTCAGAGAGCAAATACTTGCCAGTTTTCCCCAATCCCCACCACTCTGCAGTGCTCTCCACACACACAGCTCTTCCCTCATCCGGGCACCCCTGCCCTCTGTGGGATTCCTACAGCTCTGTAACAGCAACTGATCACCAGGTCAGCTGCCTTGTGCACCTTGACTAGGTGTCTCTCTGAAATCTACCAGTGTCATACTAGACCTCACACTGACTTAAAAGGTGACCACAGGGGTTTATAGGTTTTTGCTTTCCCCAGTGGTAAATTTAAATGTGGAATGGAGCTGGTATGCAGGGAGTGGGGAAGGCAGGGAGTTATACCACCTTGGGAATGAATCATGGAGAATATAAATTGGAACTTTGAGGATCCTAAGGTAATCACTTCCCATCTGTGACGTAAGGATTTTGAATCAAATTGTCATTTTTCCATATGTGTTTTGACTCTGTCCATTTCTAGTTAATATATTATCACAGGAAACCCTCCCCTAGGAATCTTACAAATCACGTCATCGTTTATGTGACAAAGAGGTGACTAGATTAAAAACTCAGATCACTTTAGTATACATATAAAATGAAGACTGTAAAACAATTTATTTGCCATTTACAAATGATATAAAGATTTTTCAGTTTCAAAAATCAGCTCAGTATCTTGTTTCATTTTAGGACCAAATGTGCAGTTAAAGTGTGGGTTTCTTTAATATAGATTTAAATTTAAAATTTTTGTGTTTCTTTTCTCAGTGAAGATGTGGGAGGTGGTTTCAGGTGACATTTGCAGTATCTTTCAGATACGTTTCCAGTATAGTTAGGTTTTAGTCCCAACATGAAAAAAATCAAACTGGATCTAATAGTTTTCCTCTTTTAACAATGGCTTTTTTTTGGGAAACTTTCTTTTTTAGAGCAGGTTTAGGTTCACAGCAAAATTGAGTGGAAGGTGCAGAGTTCCCGTGCACCCCTTACTCCCATATGCTTAGAAACAGTGGCTTTTTGATGTGCTTTGATTAAACACCTGCATATGAGGACCTGGTGGGCTGAGAGCATCTTGAGGTGGAAGAGTCCTTATGCTTCTCGTTAACTTGTGTTTCCGCCTCTGTTTTCCTTAACGTTTTATACTGACCTGAGTATAAATCGAACAGTGGAGGACAAGGAGTACAAGCAGTTAATCCTTGAATGATGGCCAAAAACCCCATGGCAGTTCGGGTTCGGTTGTCTGATGACCGTGCGCTGGCTGCCTGCCCGCCCGCCCATGCTCGTGCGCTGGCTGTCGGGAACCTCCCAGACCCTTCCGTTTTATCAAATAAAACCTTTAAAGAGTTCATGTATTTATTGCTTTAGAAATAAAATTTGAAACAGATGTCATAACCACCTCTAACAACACAAGCACCTGCACCAAGGAGGTTCAAGAGTGTGCAGTCTTGAGTTTCAAGTTGTTGAGTCTAATGGAAAAACTGCGGTAGTTAACAGCTCACCGTTAGGGACCCTGTACCCCTTTCAGAAGCCACCTGCATTGCACTGTGGGAGTGGGGCTCCCACGGGCCCAGAAGTGCCATTTCAGTATGTCCTTCTTCCTCATAAAGCTTTCTTCCTCATCCACCGTTTTTCCCATGAAATAGTGCTGTTTCTAAGCACTTCGCACTTGTACTCAGTGGCTTCCTTAAAGCTCAGTGCTGCCACCTGCTGGGTTGGTTTTAAGAAGTATTTACGCTTTAATACCAGCGATGGGAGGAGAGACTCTCAGTCGTTCATTTAACAGATCTTCATAGAGTGTCTTCTGAGGGCTGGGCGCTGGTGTGGACCTCGAGGACTCGGCAGAGAGTGGGTCAGGCAGGGCTTTGTTTGAGCTGATGTTCTAGGCAGACAGCACGACGGTGGTGGGCCATTCCCACTCATCCAGGCTCATGCTGTTTTTCTGGGCCATTGTAAAGAGAGCATTTGCCTTTTTACCAGGTGGTAGAGAAGCCTTTTATGGGGGGTGGCCTCTTATTTATTGTCCCAGCATGTTCTTTGCTTTTGAGATCTTTTCCCCTTAAGTAGAACTAAAATCCCTGAGTAGAAAACAAGACTTTAAACTCTTCCCAGTTACAGGAAAATTGTTGGAAGTTGTCTGATCCCTCCTTTCCTCACCTTATTTCCTGTTTTATCTTTTGTAGTCTTCAGATGTCACACAAGATTTCAGTTCTGTTTTTCATTTGGCACAGTGCAGGGCACACAGAAGCATTATATAGGTTAGGACTTTTTTTTTTTTTTTTTTTTGCGTTACGCGGGCCTCTCACTGCTGTGGCCTCTCCCGCTGCAGAGCACAGGCTCCGGACACGCAGGCTCAGCGGCTGTGGCTCACAGGCCCAGCCGCTCCACGACATGTGGGATCTTCCCAAACCAGGGCACGAACCCGCGTCCCCTGCATCGGCAGACGGACTCCCAACCACTGCGCCACCAGGGAAGCCCAGGACATTTCTTTTTATTTACAGATGTCTTCAGAATTAGACAGACTGACAGGGTTTCCCTGTCTGGCGAGGATTCTTCCTGTTGTCACTGGTAATTGTCATCCTAATGGAGGGTCTCAGGGTGCTCTCCAGCCAGGAAGTCAAGTTGTGCTACAGTCCTGGGCACCCAGCCTGTGATGGGCATGGCCAGCACACAAGTTCTCCAGGACACCTCCTTGGTGGGCAGGTGGCTCCTGAGTAGCTGGGACAGAGCCCTCTGGCCTGTTCTCACGTGTATCCTCTACCCCTCCCCAGGTTTGGAAATGATGTACAGCACTTCAAGGTGCTCCGAGATGGGGCTGGAAAGTATTTCCTCTGGGTGGTCAAGTTCAATTCTTTGAATGAGCTGGTAGATTATCACAGATCTACATCCGTCTCCAGAAACCAGCAGATATTTCTCCGGGACATAGAGCAGGTGCCACAGGTAAGCCTCATAAGAGACATTGGGATCATTCTTAGCAATTAAGAATAGCTCTTTAGGCAAGCAGGTGTTTTTTTAAAAGGTTCCTTTTGGACCTTCTGTATTCATTATTAAGTCATGTTAAAGATTTGAAGTTTGAAACAAAAAATAGTTTTGTCTTTTCCAGAGGCTGCTTCTCTGAAGCATTGTGTTGCTAGTTACCTTGTGTCTCTTGGAAGAAGGTCTTTAACACACCCTCAAATACTCTTTGCCTGGAAGTAAACTTTGAGGAAAATCGTACTGTAAGGGAGTGAAGTCCACACTCATTCTTAAACTCCTTCTCACATGTAATGGTTAATACCACCTTATTTTATTCAAGCTTTTACCCTTCTCACTGTATAAAACCTTAAGGATTTTCTAAGTGATAAAGCGATAGGAACTAAACCATTTTCACATCTGGGATTGTAAACAAAACCCCACTGGCTGTTTCCGAAGTTCTTTCCTCTTGAAGCAGTACCTGCTGCTCTTTGCTTGATGCTGGGGTGCAACCCGCCTCCACGGTGGGGACACCCTAGTGGTTTTGAGCACTGGTGAAGACTGCACGACACCCACCTCGAGTAAACTGTAAGAATTGGTGGGGAGGGGAGGAGAAGTGAGGGGTTATTTCAGGAAATGCGGAAAGGCTGGCGCACGCCAGTTTCCCCGTCACCGGTCTGCTTACGAGGGCCTGGCCACGATCAGGGATGCAATGTGTGTTTTCTCCCTGCCCCTCTTCTGCAGCAACCGACGTACGTCCAAGCCCTCTTTGACTTTGATCCCCAAGAGGATGGAGAGCTGGGATTCCGTCGGGGAGACTTTATCCACGTCATGGATAACTCAGACCCCAACTGGTGGAAAGGGGCTTGCCACGGGCAGACCGGCATGTTTCCACGCAATTATGTCACCCCCGTGAACCGGAACGTCTAAGAGTCAAGAGATTATTTAAAGAAAGCGAAAAATTTTAAACACGTACAAAAGAATTAAACCCATCAGCTGCCTCTATCAGCAGCCTGTGAGGGAGCTCAGAATACCCAGCTGGGTCACCTGGTGACCCTCTCACTTTGGTTGGAACTCTGGGGGGTGGGAGGGGGAGTTGGATATAACAATGCCAAAACTTACCTATAAATTAAGAAAAGAGTTTTTATTACAAATTTTCACCAGTGCTCCTATTCCTCCTCCTTTGTCCTTTTTTTCATCCTGTTTCCTCTTCTGTCCATCAGTGCATGACATTTAATGCCACATATAGTCCTAGCTGATGCCAATAATAAAAGAAAAGAAACCACGTGGGCTGATATTTTCTCTATGCAAAATGTCTGTTTTAGTCGGGACGGCAGAAAGAAGAACAGCCGCTTCTGTGTCCTGCGTTACATGCACACACACAGGAGCGGGCCAGGAGCGGGCGGCCCTTGCCCTTTAGCTTCTGCCGGAGGAGGGAGGGCAAGTGGGAACCTGCCTGCCAGCCCCCACCAGAATGTTGTGTCAGAGTTGGATGGGAGTGGGGGTGAGTGTGCCCCTCAGGGCTTCCTGCGAGCCAGGCCCCAAACCTGTGTCTCCCCCACACTGGTTTCCTTTCCGATGGTGTTCCTGAGCGTATGTTGTTTTTCTTAGTGCCTTCTGCCTTATTTCAAGGGTTGCTTACGAGTGGTGGTTTTTATTTGTTTTGTTTTAAAAATAAGTTAAAGACAGCCAATTTGTTTCCTACTCTGTAAATATTTTTTCCCTCGGGGGAGGGGAGGACAGGGTAGGGAAGAGGAGACAAGTGAGATGAGGGTGTGGGCGTCCTGCCTGTGCACAGCCAGAGTGTTTAAGGTTCAACTTTAATATTTATAGCCCCTGGAGGTTAAGGGAGCCGGAGCCCCAGGGCACAGTGGGACCCGGTTACAGCCCTCCCCGCATCTGACTGGATCTGGCTGAAAGGGGGGCCAGGGTCCTTGACCTTGCGGTCTCAGGTGTTGTCTGTCCCCTCCGTAGCCCCAGACACCAGTCTCTGGAGCCAGCAAGTTTCAAATGCAGGAAGGTTTCAGTTGTATCAGGTTCTACCGTGTTCCTCCACTGGGGTGGGGTGTGCGGGCAGGATGAGCGTTCTCCCTTCATTTTTCTTGCTCTGAAAGCTAGGGGTATCTGTGCAGGGCTTTCACCTTTTGTGTCTGAGCTGCCCAGGTGAGCTTCAGGCCACATTCAGGAAGCAGCTGGGTGGTTTTTCACGTCTCCATTCACAGCGGGCTGTGTTCATAGCTGCTCCACCCGACCCCCTGAAAAGGAAGTGTATCTGTGACGCAGTGACAGTTGGAAGGAAGATTGGAACGATAGGAAGGCTGAGTCCATTGCAAAGCTCTTTCTGTCCGTCTCCTGTTGGCTTCTTGTCCCTTGCGGTAACGCACCTGTGATCATCCTCTCCCCACCCTTCCCACAACAAAAACGGGGCCACTGGGAGTTGGTGGCGGCCTTTGGCTTCTGAAGTGGTCGGTCAGTGTCTCCCCTGGACTCTGGTTATGGAGCCGGACTCAGCCTGGAGTGGCCGGGGGCCCAGGAGGCGCTGCCCTCCCAGACAGAGCGTCTGCCTCATCACCCCTGTCCACTAGCTTCTCCTCTCCTTGCTGATGATACGAGGAATCTCTGGCATTCTGCACCTGGACCATTTGATTGTTTTATTTTGGAATTGGTGTATATCATGAAGCCTTGCAGAACTAAGTTTTGTGTGTATATATTTAAAAGAAACTCAGTGTTTAAATAAAAAGACCTGTGTACTTAATCCTTTAACTCTGCGGGTAGCATTTGGTAGGTAGTGATTAACTGTGAATAATAAACATACAATGAATTCTTCACTCTGTATCTTTTCTTTTTTTCCCCTCGCCTTAATGTAAAAACTAAAGGCTCTGTCAGGGAATCAGGACACTTGTGTCCTTATTTCCAGCTCACCTCACTCCTTGGGGACCATGGGGGTCTCACTGGGCCCCTGGAAGAGTGATGCCCACATCACTGTTGATCAGAATCCCTGCGAGCGTGTTCCCAGTGCAAAGTCCCACACGCCAGACCCCACCCTCAGATTGCGTGGAGGGCACCAGCAGCGCCCGGTGTTTCCGACAGAAGCCACAGGCCGCAGTTTGAAAACTGGTGTAGTCTCAGTGCCTCATAAGGACTAAGCATGGCTGGCTTGGTTCTCATCCCCTGCTCCCACCTAAATAAATAAAGGACAGAAGGACAGAATAAGCCATGTTGAAGGAGTCTCAGTGTCTCGACTCGTTACAGCAAACTCGGTGGCCCAGCGGGGCTGCCTCAGGGTGGCACTGGGCCTGTCACCACCCATAGCGCTGGCTACAGGAGGCCAAATAAGACTTGTTTAGAGAGAGAACAGGAAAGAAACCAAACCCAAGGAATTTCCACTTACGTTCTTGATCCTGTTCTTACATAGAGCCCCAGCATGCTTCCTTGCTGGTGGCTGCCCTGCTTGGATGAGAGAGTCTCCACTTCTCCGCTTCTCTGCAGTGACCGCGAGAGAGAACTTGACCCAGCGCTGCCCTGCTGGAGGCCACTGGGCTCAGGGTCCACCCAGGCTGTCCGAGCAGAAGCCAGCAGAAGTTTCCGGAAGGGGCCATTGAAGTGAAAACTTCAGGCAGTGACTGTCAGCCTCCTTGAGGCTTTTTGCCCTGTTTTGACTCATGGCCTCAGAATAGCTTCAGAATTAATGGGAAAATGGCTGCTTTTGCACTACCAGTTTGGTCACAAGCTTCTTGGTGTCTGTGTCCTCCTCCAGCCCTGGGTCTGTCGTTTCTGGCGGGGGAGGGCGTCTGGGTGGGAGCGCCTTTGGAGAAACTGCACTGTGGGATGTAGTGGGCCGGCTCGGCTGCCTTTGACAACTGAAAGCTCTGGTGGGTGAGTGGCCTGCGGCCTGCTCCCTGAGCTCCTCCCAGAGCAGCCCTCCGACCTGCTTCACACCTGGTGACCTGGGAAATGGCAACAGAGAAGCTCGTCTTCAAGGAAGATTGCGGAGGGTCGGTGGTGACAGCTCCTGCCCAGCGCTCTGAGGCAGTCTGCCACGCTGGGGCTGCTGAGGTGACACGTGGAAGGAGAAAGGGGATGGGCACAGTGGCCTGCCTTTCCTCGACACTGGTCCCCTTGACCTGCTTACAGTAGGTGACCTTCAAGTCAGAACGTCTGGCTTTTCCAAAGTGCCTGGATAACTAGGAACGGTGAGCGAGTAATTGTATTTATGCGTGTGGGAAATAACTCCTAAGACACTGGATTTACATGTTGGGCAAATTGTCCAGGTCAGATCTGAGATACATAGAAAAATAGATCTGATCTCTTTTTCACAGAAGAAGAAGGAGAGGTTGCGTACTCAGGGAATGTGTGTTCCTTTGGAGACTTCTTACACTGGGGCTCAGGGGTTATAGGCACCTCCCTCCAACCAAGTCCCGAGGCAGGGGCCAGATGGAGCAGGGCCATGTAGCCACAGAAGGAGCTGGAAGTGGGCAGCCCTGGAGGGTTGGGATTTGGTTTTTTTTTTTTTTCAAGGATAGCTTTACTGAGATACAATTCACTATCATAAAGTCACCCATTTATGTATTTACTTGGCCACAACATGCAGCATGTGGGATCTTAGTTCCCAGACCAGGAATCGAACCTGTGCCCCCTGAGGTGGAAGCTCGGAATCCTAACCACAGGACCGCCAGGGAAGTCCCACAAGTCACCCGTTTAAAGTAGACCATTCAGCGGTGTTTAATATTCACAGATTATGCGATCAATTTTAGAACTTTTTCATCACCCCAAAAAGAAACCATGTATCCATTATCAGTTACTTGCCATCTTCCTCCAGCCCCTCCCAGTGCTTGGCCACCACCAGTCTACTTTCTGTCTCTATGGATTTGCCTATTCTGGACTTTTTGCATAAACGAGATCGTACAATACGTGACCTTTTGTGGCGGGCTTCTTTCACTCAGCATCGTGTTTCCAAGGCGCATCTATGGGGTGACACGTACCAGAACATCATTCCTTCTTACAGCGGAATAGCACTCCCTGGTATGGAGACACCCTCTTTTATCTGTTCGTACAGTGATGAGCATTGGGGTTGTTTCCACTCTTTGGCTGCCGTAAATGATGCTGCTGCAGACATTCACGTGCAAGGTTTTATGAGGACACACCCTGGAGGATTTCAAGCAGAGGAGCAGACACAGTCCTGTTTGGCTAGAAGAGTGGAGAAAGAGGGCCACGGAAGAGACCCCCTGGTGAGCTGTTGTCCTGCCGAGCGAGGGGGGTGGCAGGGGGAGCGAAGAGAAGCTGGTTGATCTGAGTCATATGTAGGAGGACCGGTTGGCAAGACATGGGGGTCAAGGAAAAGGAGGGGTAGAGATGACCCTTGGATCCTTCTTGAGCAGCAGGGGCCCTGAAGTTGCTGTCAACTGAGACAGGGAGCCCTGGAGGAGGGCGAGCTGGTGGGCGGTGGGGAGGGAGGGTGGACCAGTTGCCTTTGGTGTCTGTGGCAAACGTCTGGAGCAGCAGAACGTGGTCACCTGGAGCTCAGGAGACAAGACAGCAAGGGATCAGGGTTGTGGGTGTGGAAGTGGTCCTGAAGCCCTTGCCCTGGGTGACTCCTCACCCGCTCTCCTCAAAAGAAGGAAGAGGGCAGAATTCGGGGCCGGGCCCTGGGGACTGGACGAGGAAGCAGCAAAGGAGATGAGGAAGAGGCCAGAGAGGCAGGGGACAAACCAGGGCTGTACAGCGCAGGGGCAGCTGGGCATCCAAGAAACGGCCCCTGTGGCCATACTCCCCCAAGCCCCTCGACCTCCACCCTGCTCTTTC
>NW_006780945.1:1365328-1382884 GCF_000442215.2 Lipotes vexillifer
TGCTCGTTCCCTGCAGGTCCCGGTTGTCCCCAGACTGCCCAGCACGTCTTCCCTCTTCTGGTGAGAGACCTTCCTCCGCTGCCAGGTTGTTGAGAGGACAAAGTGCTTACTCCTGGCCCGTAGGTATGCTGCGAGGTCAGAGACAGTGAGCTTGGAGTCACGAGACCCAGGGCTTTATTCCAGGCTGCGTGGCCTTGGCCAGGGCCCTTAACCTCTGCTCCCTTCATTCATCTGTTTTCAAACAAGCCCATGTTGGGACTTACCTGGTGGCACAGTGGTTAAGAATCCGCCCGCCAATGCAGGGGACACGGGTTCGAGCCCTGGTCCGGGAAGATCCCACATGCCTCGGAGCAACTAAGCCTGTGTGCCACAACCACTGAGCCTGCGCTCTAGAGCCCGCGAGCCACAGCTACTGAGCCCATGAGCCACAACTACTGAAGCCCGCATGCCTAGAGCCCGTGCTCTGCAACAAGAGAAGCCACCGCAATGAGAAGCCTGTGCACCGCAACGAAGAGTAGCCCCCGCTCTCTGCGACTAGAGAAAAGCCCGCGTGCAGCAATGAAGACCCAACGCAGCCAAAAATAAATAAATAATTTAAAAAAAAAACAAGCCCATGTCACCAGGTTGGCCTGAGGATCCAGCGGGATTGCATCTGTAGATGTCTTACAAACTTTCGTGTGACGGGACCGGTACTGATCATGATCTTGGCATTCAAGGCCTTTTAGAGTCTGAGCCTGGTCCAGTCCTCCAACTCTTTGGCCTCCAACCCTTCTGAGGGTCACTGGCTTTCACCAGCATCCGCCGTTCTCTCTGATCTGAGGCCAATCTGCTCAATTTGCTGACATGCTCCCTGTGAACGCTGGTTCCACCACAGTCTCCAAACTCCGAACACAGGACCACTCCTTGACCCGTCCTGTGAGCCCACCCTCCTGCCTCCATCAAGCCCGGTGCCCTGCTTCCATGACCCGCTTGCTGGTGGTGGTCAATCTTATCTGCAGCCGGGGGCAGTGGAGCCACGGTGAGGACTCCAGACTCTGGGGTGGCCTTGGACGGGTCGCTTTGAGAGTTAGTAACCAGGTCGGTAACCTTAAACAAGTTACCTTTCTAAGCCTCCGGTCAAGAAACTGAGGTCAATAAACCATCTGAGGATTGCACAGGATAATGTGAGTTAATCAGTGCTAGCTCCCACACCTGGTAATTTATTCGGAGTCCAGCCTACTCCTGGTCAGCCCTGTGCCCACCCACGACTCTTGTTGAGGGCAAGGGAATTCATCCAATATTTTCATTTTTTTTTAAATTTAAATCTTTGATCTGTTTGAAGGCTGTCCTGGTGATCAGTGAGAGCTTGGATCCATCTCTCTTTGTTTCCAGATGGCTGCCCAGTTGCTCATATAGTATTTATTAAAAGATCCATTGTCAGGGACTTCCCTGGAGGTCCAACGGTTAAGACTCAGCGCCTCCACTGCAGTGGGCGTGGGTTCTATCTCTGTTCGGGAAATCCCGCATGCCACGCATGTGGTACAGCCAAACAAAAAAAAATTATCCATTGTCAGCTCTTAGATCTGAGAGGATGCATTTTGTACACTGAGTTTCGGTATGGTGGGGTCCTGTTTCTCCGCTTTACGTCCATGGGCCCGTGCTAGGCATGCGGGGGTGGTTCCTGAGACTTCACAGCAGGTTAGGACATCTGATGGGGCTGTTCCTCCCCCATCGCTCTCCCTTCTCGACTCGTCCTGGCTCTTCTTGCTTGTTTATGTTTTCAACGTAAACTTTAGAATCAGCTTGTCTAGTTCGAGAAAAAAAAAATGCCTCTGAGTGCTTTTATTTGGATCATGTTAGATTTATAAGCTACCTTCGGAAGAATTGGCATTTTTAAAAATTAATTAATTAATTTATAAATTTTGGCTGCGTTGGGTCTTTGTTGCTGCACGCAGGCTTTCTCTAGTTGCAGCGAGCGGGGGCTACTCTTCATTGTGGTGCACGGGCTTCTCACTGCAGTGGCTTCTCTTGTTGTGGAGCACAGGCTCTAGGCACGCGGCCTTCAGTAGTTGTGGCACGTGGGCTCAGTAGTTGTGGCTCACAGGCTCAGTAGTTGTGGACTTTGTGCATGTCGGTGGGAATATAAATTGGTGCAGCTGCTGTGGGAAATAGTACGTAGGTTCCTCAAGAAATTAAAAATAGCCTTCCTGGCGGTGACATTCAGCCGGCCAGTCAAGGCGATGGACTTTCCATCCTGGAACCATGGCCCAGTTTGTCCGTAACCTCGCAGAGACGGTCCCGGCACTGGTCAGTGCTGCTGTGACTTTCTCAAAGCCTTGATTGGCCACATTTTGGCACATGCCAAGGTTGTGCTGCTTCCTCCAGCCTTGCTGGGTTCCCTACAGCTATTCAGAGCTTGAAAAAAAAATGTCAATAGTGCTCAAACTGGTAGCTTCCAACAACTCACAGTTAAGGAAACTCTGCTCAGTGGTTTGGTGGCCACTGAGGTGTGTGGTGGTGGTTTTATGTTGGCAAGATCATAGACAAGCGTGGCATCATTGGCTATGATGTTTGAAGACCAGTCTTTAACATGTGATTGTATCTCTTTTATTATTTGGGTGTTCTTGGACCATGTGTGAGCAGACTGGTATTTGAATAAAATGAGACAGTGTGTCAAAAAAAACATTAAAAGTAGAACCCTATGATCCAGCCGTCCCACTTCGGGGTATTTATTCAAAATAACTGAAATCAGGATCTCGAAGAGATATTAACATTCCTATGTTGATTGCAGCACTATTCACAATAGCCAAGATGTACAAACAACCCACATGTCCATCAACAGATGAATGGATAAAGAAGACAGGATACACAAACACACACAAGAAGACTGTTCAGCCTTAAAAAGAAGGAAATTCTGCAACATGCAACAACATGGATTAACATTGAAGACGTTACGCGTTAGTGAAATAAGCCAGTTCCGGAAGGATGATTCCACTTATATGAGTTATCTAAAGTAGTCAAATGCATAGAATCAAAGAATGGAATGGTGGTCGCCAGGGGCTGGGGGAGGGGGAAATGAGTTATTGATCAACAGGCAGAAGATTGCAGTTCAGCAAGATGAGTAAGTCCTAAAGGTCTGCTTAGTACATTTTATGTGTATAATGTATACATAAAAACTTCAGAGGGTAGCGCTCATGCTGTGTTGTTCTTTTTAATTTATTTTATTATTTTTTTAATTTATTAATTAATTAATTTTTGGCCGTGTTGGGTCTTCATTGCTGCGCACGGGCTTTCTCTAGTTGTAGAGAGCGGTGGCTACTCTTCGTTATGGTGTGTGGGCTTCTCATTGCGGTGGCTTCTCTTGTTGCGGGCGCAGGCTCTAGGCTGGTGGGCTTCAGTAGTTGTGGCACGTGGGCTCAGTAGTTGTGGCTTGCAGGCTCAGTAGTTGTGGCACACGGGCTTAGTTGCTCCACGGCATGTGGGATCTTCCCGGACCAGGGCTCGAACCTGTGTCCCCTGCATTGGCAGGTGGATTCCCAACCACTGTGCCACCAGGGAAGTCCCCTCGTGCTGTGTTCTTACCACAATAAAATTTTAAAAATTAAAAAGATATAGAGAAAGCTCATTGGCTATAATAGCTGGTTCTGGAACCTCATGGAAGAGAGAAAGTGGGAAATAGCCACGTGAAGGAAAAAAAATATTCTTGGCAAAACGCTGCAAGGATTCTAATGCATGAGGAGCCCTGCTCTGGCCCATCCTCCTCCTTTGATGGGATGGATGGGAGAATGGGTGCCCAGAAGCAGTAATGAGGGTCTTGCCCAAGCCCTTAGAGCCTCACCTCTCCTGTGAATGGTCACCCTGTTTTCAGCTCTGGTGAGGTCCAGGCCAGCAAGGACCAGACCAGGGGTGCCTTCTTGCGCTCCATCTGCACCCCTCACCCTAAGACTTAAAAATGAGGAGGAAAATGCATATTTTAAGTTACTAATTGTTTTCCCTCCCAACCCTTGTTTCCTTTCCTGGCCTGATGAGCTGGTCTGAACAGAAGAAAAAGATGGTTGAACATTCCCCCCACCTCCACCTTCTGCTCTTAGACTCCCAAGGGATCTGGAAGCAGTGGGAAACGCTCTGAAGTCTGTCTCAGTCAGCTCGGGCTGCGGTAACAAAACACCACATCTTGGGGAGTCCAAGATCATGGTGCCAGTGGATTTGGTTCTTGGTGAAGACTCCCTTCCTGGCTTGAGATGGCTGCCCCCTCCTTGTGTGATCACAAGGGGAGAGAGAAAGTGAGACAGAGACAGAGAGTGCTCTGGTAATAGAGGTGCTAATCCACCATGAGGACCCCACCCTCATGACCTCATCTAAACCTGCTTACCGCCCAAAGGCCCCATCTCATAATATTCTCACCTTGGGGGTTAGGGCTTCAACATATGAATTTGGGGGGACTCCAACATATGAATTTGGAGGGAGTCCAACATATGAATTTGGGGGAACACCAGCATTCAGTCCAAGACAAAGTTTGTAGTCCTAGCTCCACACCCTACTAGTTGTGTAACTTTGGGCAAATTACCCAACGCCTCTGAGCTTGTTTCCTTATCCATATGATGTCACACATTGTCTGCCTCCTAGGGTTTTGGGGAGAAATGACTCATATATAAAATATCAAGCACAATGCGAGAAGTTTGGTTCACGCTCAATACATGTTTCGCTTCATCTGTTCATATGTGGCGGAGAGGCCGTCTGCCATCTTCCCGTCCTCCTCTTTCTTCTTCTATACGAGTGGAATGCTCAGTGTTTAGTCTGTACCTTCCTATGCAGAGTAAATACCTTTTGTCTCAGCCACTCAAGCATTTAGGTGTGGCCACGTGACTAAGTTCTGACCAATAGGATTCAAGTAAAAGGCTCTGGTGGCAGTTCCAGGCAAACTCCCCAGGACCCCTTTCACCTTCCATTCTTCCCTCATCCTCTGGCTGGATTCCACTTGCTGACTTGGGTCAAACAGCAAGGACCACACCCTAGGAGGGTGTCATGGTGAACTGGGAAGAGTCCATGCCCCTGGGAGGTTTGTGGAGGCAGCTGCCAAACCACACCTGGGCAGGACTTTTTGATGAATTTAAGGTACAATTACTTTGGAGCTCTGTCACTTTCCTGGAAGCTAAATCTTACCCTGATACCCCGTCGTTCATGCCTGTCTACCAAGTGGCCAGTCCCCACATTTCCTGACATCTCTTTTTCTCCAGAATTCAAGGAACCTCAGAAGCAGGTGTATCCCACCCCAAAGGTGAGCAAAGAAAGGCATCCAAAGAAGATGCCCCCACCGTCTTCTCTGTTCAACTCTCCCACATGTATAATTCTCCACATTTCCCTGTCTATAAATACCTTCAGGGGGTGAAGGCAGACGTGGGAGAGGGAGGTCATTGCACTCTGAGCCGGAGTAGGGCCCTGTTTCTTCCATCCCTGCTCTTCACATCGTCTACTGAACATTTTGAACATGGACTTGTGCCAGGTGCTGAAGACAAAGAGATGAATAAGAAAGTTATCAAACACCAATCTCCGCTCAAGACCTGCGAAGGATACTGAGCAATGATCTATCCCAGGACAGGAATGGGGACAAGGTGAGGCAAGAGGGACCACAGACTTGGACGGGTTGGGAAAGGCTTCAGAGAGACGCCAGGGGAAAGAAGGGAAAATTGTATATGCCAAAGCACATGGCATCAAAAAAGTAGAAAATAACAAGTATTGACGAGGATGTAGAGACATTGGAACCCTAATGGCTTGCTGGTGCAAATGTAAAATTGCTGTGGAAACTGGTCTGTTTAGCTCAAAAAGCTAAACATAGAATTACCGTATAACCCAACAATTCCACTCCTAGTCATGTACCCAAAAGAAATGAAAATAGAGATTCAAGCTGATACTTGCATACTAGCGTTCATTGCAACACTACTCACAGTACCCAAACGGTGGAAACAACCCAAGTGTCCATCAAGAGATGAATGGATAAACAAAATGTGGTTTACACACGCAAGTGGAATATTAGCCATATAAAAGAAGTTCTGATCGATGCTACGATGTGAATGAACCTTGAAAACATTATGCTGAGTGAAAGAAACTAGACCCAAAAGGATGAATATTGTATGGTTCCACTTATATGAAATATCTAGAATAGGTATATCCATAGAGGCAGAAAGTAGATTAGAGGGGCCAGGAGGAGGAGGGAATGGGGAGTTATTCCTTAATGGGTACAGAGTTTCTGTTTTGGAGTGATGGAAAATTTTAGAAATAGTGGTGATAGTGGTGATTGGACACCATTGTAAATGGAATTGATGCCACTAAATTGTACACTTAAAATGAATTGGGCGATTGGGATTGACATGTATACACTAATGTGGATAAAATTGATGACTAATAAGAACCTGCTGTAAAAATAAAATAAAATTTAAAAATTAAAAAAAAAAAGGTTGAATTGGGGACTTCCCTGGCAGTCCAGTGGTTAGGACTCTGCGCTTCCACTGCAGGGGGCACGGGTTTGTTCCCTGGTTGGGGAACTAAGATCCCGCATGTCGCACAACACGGCCAAAAAAAAAAAATCGTTGAATTGGCAAATTTTGTATTATACACACACACACAGACACACACACAGACACAGCACAGCACACGGGTTCCTGCAGGTTGAATTCTAGAAGGAGCAAACATGACCACAGGACCAAGGGGCAATGGCGTTTTAGGGGAATGGCTGCCGCTGAGGCTACAGGGCCTGGGATGTGGAGTGCAGGAGCACGTGGATTTTCTCTCATAAGGTCAGTGCTGTTCTGGTTTCCATCTTACCACCTTATCTTCTTCCACTCCACGCACTGGGTGACTTGATGCTGCATTCAGAGGATTGGATGAACGGAGCAAGATGTAACACAGCAAAAGACATGGATGTTTCTGAGACATCCATGTCGTGGTATGGTTCAGGAGTTCTTTCCTTATTGTCAATGAATAGTAGTCCATTGTGTAGATATCCTACATCATATAGTGCTCTGTTGATGGACATCTAAACCATCAATATTTCCAGTTTGGGCTGCAAAGAACATTTGTGTGTGTGTGTGTGTGGTACGCGGGCCTCTCACTGTTGTGGCCTCTCCCCTTGCGGAGCACAGGCTCCGGACGCGTAGGCTCAGCAGCCATGGCTCACGGGCCCAGCCGCTCCGCGGCACGCGGGATCCTCCCAGACCGGGGCACGAACCTGCGTCCCCTTCATCGGCAGGCGGACTCTCAACCACTGCACCACCAGGGAAGCCCTGCAATGAATATTTCTATACAAATTTTTTTGTAAACGTGTTTTCATCTCTCTTGAATAAACACCTAGAAGTGAAATTGTTGTGTCATAGGTATATAGGTGTTTAAGTTAATAAGAAACTGCCTGGCCTCTTCCCAGGTGTTTGTGCCATTTTACACTTCTACCGGCAATGTCTGAGATTTCCAGTTGCTCCACAGCTCTGCTAAAATTTGGTGTTGTCAGTCTTTTTAATTTTAACCATTCTGGTGGGTGGGTGGTGGTATCTCATCGTGGTTTTAATTTGCACTTCCTTTGACTAATGATGTTGAATGCTTTTTCAATTGCTTATTGCCCATTTGTATCTTTCTTTGTGAAATGTCTGTTCAAATCTCTTACCTAATTTGTTTATTGGGTTGTTAACCTTTTTTTATTTTTAAATTAATTTATTTTGTTTATTTTTATTTTTGGCTGTGTTGGGTCTTCGTTGCTGCACGCAGGCTTTCTCTAGTTACAGCGAGCGGGGGCTACTCTTCGTTGCATTTTGCAGGCTTCTCATTGTGGTGGCTTCTCGTTGCGGAGCACGGGCTTTAGGCACGCGGGCTTCAGTAGCTGTGGCACGCGGGCTCAGTAGTTGTGGCTCATGGGCTCTAGAGCACAGGCTCAGTAGTTGCGGCACACGGGCTTAGTTGCTCCGCGGCATGTGGGATCTTCCCCGACCAGGGCTCGAACCCATGTCCCCTGCGTTGGCAGGAGGATTCTTAACCACTGTGCCACCAGGGAAGCCCCGGGTTGTTCATCTTCTTATTACCAACTTTACATTCAGATTTGAGGTTCCCAGAAGTAGCCACTCCTGAGTCTGGTGGGATGAGAAGTTGTGGAGGGTGGTTGGCGTGGGACCTTCATGTTAGAGCTGCATCCTTCTGTGCATTTGGTGGTGAGTGAAGACCGGCTTTGTACAGACGCAGAAGGAAATACCTTTTCAAGGAAGCTCAGAAATGCGTGATAGGTGAGTGGTTGTGAACCACAAAGGTGGATGATCCGGTCAGAGAGAATCAAATGCTGAAAACCAAGAAGCCGGAAGCCTGGAGAATCCTCCAGCAAACTTGGAGACCTTTCTCTTTGGGCTGACATTGACACTCCCTATAGCTTCCTGACATTTGGCTCTACTGAGAAGAGCAAAAGAAGAAAATTGAAATGCATAAGAGATCAGCTCTTGAAAGTTACTGGACAGTGAATCCTCTTTCTTTTCTTTTTTTTTTTTTTTTTCCTCTCGGTTAGTTTACTGGTGTTTGAGTCGTTTGCTGAGTGAATCTGAAAGGACAAAAAAAGGAACTGGATCAGAATCGTCTCTGTCTTTGGCCCCTGCAGCCTGTCAGAACTTCTTCCAGAATCCATCAACGATCGTTGGTTTTTCATGATTTTTTCGAACTTGTAGTCCTTCAGTTTAAAAAATAAATAAGTAAACAGATAATGAAAACTTAGGTCCACACAAAAACCTACACACACATATTTATAGCAGCTTCCTTCGTAATTGCTAAAATATGGGAGCAACCAAGATGTCCTTCAATAGGTGAACGGATAAAGAGGCTGTGTAATACATCCAGACAGTGGACTACTATTCAGCGCTAAGAGGAAAAGAGCTATCAAGATATGGAAGAGGGCTTCTCTGGTGGCGCAGTGGTTGGGAGTCCGCCTGCCGATGCAGGGGACACGGGTTCGTGCCCCGGTCTGGAAAGATCCCACATGCCGTGGAGCGGCTGGGCCCCGTGAGCCATGGCCGCTGAGCCTGCGCATCCGGAGCCTGTGCTCCGCAATGGGGGAGGCCACAACAGTGAGAGGCCTGTGATGATCAGCTAAGTTGTGTATCCCCAGTTCAGTGTCTCCCCAAATGTGGGCCACCAATCAAAATGCTTATTCCCAGGCCATGTACCAGATCTGCTTGATCGGGACAAGTGTAATCTGGAGAAGGTAATCTGCATTTTTAATTAAGCATCCCAGATGATGCTTATATCAGCTGAAGTTAAGAGCCCTTGAGATGCTTACTAAAAATGCAGATTTTTTTTAGATCTGTGGAGGTACAGAGGCAGCAAGGCTTGCACACCCTGTTGCCCAAGCCCTTAATCTTTGTAGATGGAGAAACTGCAGCCCAGAGAAAAGAATGCCTTGCCAAAGAGCCACGCCAAGTCACCTCCTGGCTCTCAGGCCTCTTTCGGATGGCATGGCCAACCAGCCACTCAGGCAGTAAGAGATTCTTTCTCCTCTGACGGGAAAGGCCATCTGCTTAGACAGCTGATAAATACCAACTCGGTCAAGCTCAAGGAGGTGTTTACTTCTTCCAAGGAGGCGGGGGAAGTCCAAAGGAACTTTTCATAGTCTATTTGGGGTAAATGTTGATGAGGTCACAGAAGGATTCACTTCCCCAAGCTGACGGGAACCATTATTTTCCGGTTTCTCTTTTCACATGATTTGATTTCTTTAGTATATTTAACTTAAAATGAAATGACCAGATTTCCAATATGCAAAACCTAGAACCGGGGTGTAAGCCCAAGAAAACTGGCACCTGCCACTAATCTCACCTCAGCTTGACCACCAATTTGCCATCTGACCTTGGAAGACCTTCAGTGCATCGCCTAGCCCCTTTGGGCCCTGGACCCTGGCTATGAGTCTTTTTAGTTCTGATGGTCTGTGGTTCCCTGAGTCTACCTCATTCTACAATTAGCCTGTAAGCAAAAGTCCTGCTGGCTTATCTGTCGAATGACCATTGGGAAGCCTGTTCTAAAATGGGGGCTTGCTCTGGTCCAGGAGGACAAAGCAGAACCAAAGAGCTCATCTGGAGAGAAGTCAGTGATCACTCCACAAAACTGCTGGAAAATGAAGATATAACACAGAGGATGGGGTTTCATGGGGAAATAAAGCAATCTCTAAGCAAGGAGACAGAGGAAGTGAGTGATGACAAAGATGACCCTGAGGACACAGTGGGGGACATTTTCAAGAACAGGAAGTCAGGTTTCTGTACCAGGTTCTGCCTACTGTGGGCCACCTTAATATTTTATCCTCATGTGGACAGTGCTGTAGCACTAATGTTGAGTGGAAAAAAAAGTGAAAATTTTGTGTACCTATGAACAACTGATTTTCAGCAAAGGTGCAAAAGGCAATTCAGTGGGAAAAAAATATGCTTTTCAACAGAAACAGTGTCGCAGGTGTTGGAACAATTAAATATGCAAATGAAGGAGGAGGAGTTGGGAGGGGAGGAGGTCATTCCATATCACACACTGTACACCAAAACTAACCCCAAATGCATCAGAGACCTAGATGTAAAACCTAAAACTATAAAGTTTCTATTGGAGGACTTCCCTGGTTGCGCAGTGGTTAAGAATCCGCCTGCCAATGCAGGGTACACGGGTTCAAGCCCTGGTCCAGGAAGATCCCACATGCCACAGAGCAGCTAAAGCCGTGTGCTACAACTATGGAGCCAGCGAGCCATTTTAATATGAACTACTGAGCCCACGTGCCACCAACTCTGAAGCCTACGCACCTAGAGCCCGTGCTCCGCAAAAAGAGAAGCCACCACAATGAGAAGCCCGTGCACCTCAACGAAGAGTAGCCCCCGCTCGCCACAACTAGAGAAAAGCCCACACGCAGCAGCAAAGACCCAACACAGCCAAAAATAAATACATAAATTTATTTTTTAAATTTTCTATTGGAAAATATAGAAGAAAAGTTCAAATCCTTTGGATAGGCAAGGAATTCTTAGGTATGATACCAAAAACATCCATAAAGGGGAAAAAATCAATAAATTGGACTGCATTAAAATTAAGAACTTCTGGGGAATTCCTTGGTGGTCCAGTGGTTAGGACTTGGCACTTTCACTGCCAGGGCCCAGGTTTGATCCCTGGTCGGGGAACTAAGATCCCACAAGCTGCACAGCACAGCCAAAAAAAACCCTTCTGCTCTTCGAAAGACCCCAGATGCAATGATAGGGGACTGATATCCAGAAAATATAAAGAACCCTCAAAACTCAATAATAAGAAACAAAATCCAGTTAAAAGTGGGCAAGGGACTTCCCTGGTAGTCCAGTGGGTAAGACTCCGTGTTCCCAATGCAGGGTGCCTGGGTTCGATCCCTGGTCGGGGAACTAAATCCTGCATGCATGCCACAACTAAGAAGAAGTCCAGTGTCGCAACTGAAAGTCCGCATGCCGCAACTATAGATCCCACATGCCTCCACTAAGACCTGGCACAGCCAAAAAAGTAAATCAATATTAAAAATGGGCAAAATATTTGAAGAGATAGTTCACTGAGAAGATACATGGATAGCAAGTAAGCCATTGAAAAGCTGCTCAACGTTAGTCATCAAGGACATGCAAGTTAAAACCATAATGAGATACCACTATGTATTTATTAAAATGGCTAAATTTATTAAAAATTACCTTACCAAGGATGTGGAGGAGCTAGGACGGTCATACTGCTGGTGGGGAAGTAAAGCAGTACAACCACTTTGGAAAACAGTTTGGCAGTATCTTTTTTTTTTTTTTTTTGCGGTACGCGGGCCTCTCACTGTTGTGGCCTCTCCCATTGCAGAGCACAGGCTCTGGACGTGCAGGCTCAGCGGCCATGGCTCACGGGCTCAGCCGCTCCGTGGCATGTGGGATCTTCCCGGACCGCGGCACGAACCCACGTCCCCTGCATTGGCAGGCGGACTCCCAGCCACTGCGCCACCAGGGAAGCCCAGTTTGGCAGTATCTTAAAAAGTTAAATGTACACTGACTATATGCTCCAGATATTCCACTCCTAGGTCTGTACCCAAGAGAAATTAACACAGATGTCCGTACAAAGACATATATGAATATTTGTAGTGAAACTGCACTCCTTTGGATGGAACTCAAACCCAGTCATACCTCAGATTAGGACCTCAATCCACAATCCCTGACTTAGGAGTGGACTTGAACCCACTGTCTTTTTTTAAATATGAATTTATTTATTTATTTATTTATGGCTGCTTTGGGTCTTCATTGCTGCGTGCAGGCTTTCTCTAGTTGTGGTGAGCGGGCTTCTTATTTTGGTGGCTTCTCTTGTTGTGGAGTACGGGCTCTAGGCACGCGGGCTTCAGTAGTTGCAGCGCGTGGGCTCATTTGCTTTGTGGCATGTGGGATCTTCCCGGACCAGGGCTTGAACCTGTGTCCCCTGCATTGGAAGGCAGATTCTTAACCACTGCACCACCAGGGAAGTCCCGAACCCAGTGTCTTTTAATTGAAACTGCACACCTGGTCTCAGGACTTACTGAAGCTCAGGTTCTTTTGTCTCAGTACAGAAAGAATCCAGCGAGAGGCGAGAGGTGAAGTGGCAGGCAGAGAGTGAGTTTATTAGCATTGGATGCTTGTGAGAGATACAAGCAGGCAGACAAGGGAGCGCAGCCCCCAGAACAAACTGGGCTACATTTTTATAATCAAAGAAAAAGTTGGGGGGCGGGGGAGAAGACCAACTTCTTCCTCATTTTGGGGCATCATTAGTTCCTCCTTTAGCCCTATGTGGTCTAACCAGGACTGTCATGGCTCTATTGAAATCATATGTATATTAGCAAAAGGGTGGTAACATATACTAAAATATGGTAATTCATCTCAGGTTTTGGTATCATGTCCTCTTTCACCTAGTTTCTTTCCCCTTTCTCCTCTATTCTTGTCTTGACTATATGCAGAAATGCTACTCTTCAAGGACCGTTAATTCCCTGACTTCATGTAACAAGGTGTAGACCCCATATCTATTGTCTTGTGTTTTAACTATCAGGACTTGTGGCTTGAGTGTGCCTGGGGCTTGAATGCGCCTGGTCTTCCTTCAAGGTAGAGTAGATTGTTGCTAGGTTGCTGAATTCTATTCTTGAGTAGTTATTCGCTTACAACAGTCTCCCAAACTCCCTTAAAATTCCCTTTCTGTCTTTAATCCCCTCGTGGGATTTCTAAAATAAGTATTTATTTATCCTCCTCTATCCCTATCAATAGCAGCTTTATTTATAAGAGCCAAAAACTGGAAGCAGCCCAAATGTCCATCAACAGGTGAATAGATTAAAAAATTATTGTATATCTGTACAATAGAATATTACTCAGCAATAAAAAGGGATCAATTAATAATACATACAACGTGGACAAATATCAAGATAATTATGCTGAGGGAAAGAAGCCAGACAAAAAGAATGTCATGTTTGATTCCGTTCATATAAAATTCTATAAAATGCAAACTAACCCATTATGACAGAAAGCAGATCAGAGACTGCTTGGGGAAGAGGGAGGGAGAAGAGAGGGCAAGGGGGAGGGATAGTAAAGGGGCATGAGGAATCCTTTAAGGTCATGGATATATATGTTCACTATCTTGTTCACACATAAAATTGTTCACTTTGGAAATATGTAGTCAACTGTATGTCAGTTACACCTCAGTAAAGCTGTGTGGAAAATTGTGATGAGCCTAGAACACTTTGTCATACCAGAAAACAAGGAAACTAGTCATTTTGTTTAAAGGATTCGGGTGCCAACCCGTTGCCCAATGATGGAAAAATATGAGTATCAAATTGGGATAATAATTACAGTGGATTGAAAAAGAACAAATGTAACGTTCATAATGATAGATACAAATCCATGTGTTCATAATGATAGATATAAAATATGTGTTCATAATGGTAATAATAAAAAACCTTATTGATCACTATCCTGTGGAAGATACTAGGGAATCAATTAATTATTTTGAAAACTGCTAAAGGTAAAGAATCAGGTATGTATCCTGACTTTTTTGTGCTAAGTGTACCTCATGTAATCAATTAGCCGATGAGGTGATATTCCCCTTCATCTGTCTTCCAGCTAATAAATGCCGAAATGATATCACCATTTATAACCCCTAAGCAATGCAATGATCAATGGCTGCAAACATCAAAAAATGAGAGACAAGCAGGAATAATAATTCTCCTCATGGAAATGCACAGTAATAGACAATCAGTTTTGTAAAAACAAAAATCAAACCTGATCTGATCAAACCTTTTAGATCTAACTAACCAATATGTAGAGAACACAGGAGGTGGAGGCAGATGTCAAAACACCACGGGGATGCCACCAGCAAGATCCATCCAGACTGGAGAAAACTCTACAGGACAAACCACCTAGTTTCTAAAAAAACAAATAAAGAGAGAAAGAAAGAAAAAGAAACGAAACCAGGGACTTCCTTGGTGGCACAGTGGTTAAGAATCTGCTTGCCAGTGCAGGGGACACGAGTTCAATCCCTAGTCCGAGAAGATTCCCACATGCCACAGAACAACTAAGCCTGTGTGCCACAACTACCGAAGCCCGAGCTCCTAGAGCCTGTGGTCCGCAACAAGAGAAGCCCCCATTTCCTGTAACTAGAGAAAACCTGCACGCAGCAACAAAGACCAAACACCAAAGAATAAATAAATAAATTTAAAAAAAAAATGAAACAAAAAGGAAATGAAAGAAATTGCAAGCGAAAAAGAGAGGAAGAGGGAAACCATAGCTTTTTTTTTTTTTTTGTAAGACTTAAGAGATATATTAACCAGTTGCAGTGTATGGTCTGGATCTCAATTCAAACTATTTGAAAAATGACATTTATAGGTCAATCAGGTAAATGTAAACACTAATTTGATACTTGATAATATTAGGAAATTATTGTTTTGGGGGTGGGTGATAGTTTGGGGGATATGTTTTAAAAGGGGAATGCTTGTCTTTTAAAAATACACTGTGAAATGCTTACTGGTGAAATCACGTCTGGTATTTATTTCAAAATAATGTTGGGGGGGCTGCTGTAATAGGGAAGAACAAATCTGACTCCATATTAGATCAGTTTCTTTCACTTTAACCTTTATATTCTATTGCTTTTGCTACAAGTTAATCACTAAAGAGATGTTGCCTATAAGCTTAAATTATACATAATGGCCCATCTCTGGGAACCCTGCCTCCCAGGTAATAAGCTTTAAGCTAAAATACCTTTGTTTAGCTCACAGGAAACATCCTGACCAGGCCCACCTGTGAATGACTACAGGAAGAAATCAACACATCCCCTCTGGAGGCTGACTGGAACCAGGAAATGTTTGACTTTACCCCCTCCCCTTTTAGTATAAAAGAAGCCTGAATTCTAACTGAGGCAAGATTGTTCTTTGGGACACGAGTCCACCATCTCCTCAGTCTGCTGGCTTTCCTAATAAAGTTGCTATTCTTTGCCCTTCTCTCAATTTATTGGCCTGTCCTGTGGCAAGCAGGACCAGGATGAGCTTGGACTCAGTAACAGTGCCACTTAGGTGCGCGTATGGAGAAAAACAAGACTGACCAGGAGTTGGTTAATTGTTGAAGTTGAGTAATGACTATATGGTGGTTCATCAGGCTATTCTCTCTACTTTTGTATAGTATGAAACGTTTTATTTATTTATTTACTCTTTACTTATTTATGTGCCGCAGCACACGGATCTTAGTTCCCCAACCAGGGACCAAACCCATGTCCCTTGAAGTAGACGTCCGGAGTCTTAACCACTGGACTGCCAGAGAAGTCCCTGAAACGTTTTTAAATTGTTCAATAAAAATGTGTGTTTTTTTGCGGTACGCGGGCCTCTCACTGTTGTGGCCTCTCCTGCTGCGGAGCACAGGCTCCGGACGCGCAGGCTCAGTGGCCATGGCTCATGGGCCCAGCCGCTCCGCGGCATGTGGGATCTTCGCGGACCAGGGCACGAATCCGCGTCCCCTGCATCGGCAGGTGGACTCTCAACCACTGCGCCACCAGGGAAGCCTAATAAAATGTTTTTAAATTGTGCGTCAAAATGATTGCAGTAATACGAAAAATGCAGTTTAAAAATCGGGAAGACTGTCCTGCAAAACGCTGATACTACTTGCGTGAGAGCGGTAGGATGAATCATTTTCCCCTTTATTTCTACATTTTCTGTAATGTGTCTATATATTTTTATATTATCTTATAATGAGAGTTATGCATAATAAACCCTAGGGGGAAACAAAACCTCTGTATTTTTGCCGTCGTCGTTCTGGTCTTAAAAATTCATCTATTCTTTCCCGCACGCCCTCCAGGCTTTTGCTAAACTTCCCGCCATCTTTTCCAAGTTTAGGTGATCCGGGTACTGGAACTATGAAAGTTTTGAGGAAAGAGGGTCACGTTCAGCGCGCCCTAAACTTCCGCCCGCCAGCAATCTGATCCAAGGCACACGCCACTCAGCACGGCGACCTCCAACGGCGCAACCTGCCTTCGGGACCCTCCTCCTTTCAACGCGTGGGTAACATTTGTGCATGCGCGCGCCGAGGGACTACATCTCCCAGCAAGCTCTGCGTCTCGTAGGGGGAAGGCCTCAGTAGCGGAGGACTACATTACCCAGCGACCCCTTGCAATAGGCGTTGGTCGGGTGACTACTGTACAACCGTTGGTCCAGCGTCTGTCGGAAGCTGCGCGGTGATTGGCCCACAAGCCCGTCAGTTACTGCCAAGCGCAGTGAAGTTTTGCCGTTAGACTGCGTGAGGAGGGAGGGAGAGAAGAGTTCGAGGAGCCGGGCCGCGCTTTCAGAGCCGGGTGAGTGACCTCTTCCTCCGCCCTCCTGGCACTCAGCTCGGGGAGCTGCACCCCCGCTGCCCGGGAGCACCTACACGCGCAGGTACTCACGCGGGGGCGGGGACTGTACCCACACGTGTCGCGTCTGATCTGAGAAGCATCTTCAGGGACGCCGGAAGCGAAACCCTGGACACACCCGGGGCACCTGTACATGCGGGTGCCCACCTTGTAGGCGTTTTCTCGGACTCGGGGAGAAAAAACACGCCCTGGAGCACACGTGGATACTTGTGTCCACACGCGGAGATATCTGCAGAGACCCTCAGCTAAGCACGTGGGCTCACGGGCACACACCCTCACCGCGGGGCACCTGCATACCTGAACCCCAGGGACTTACGCAGTAAAAACAGGGGTGGCACGGCAGACTCATACACACACACCCCAGCCGCCCTGACACACCAGCGGCCCCCATCTTCTGGGTACTTTATTATATTATGCATATAATCATATTTCATGTTTATTTTGTCTCTTTAGATGGTTTTTTGGTACAAGAAGGAAATTTTGAACAAGCAGAAAAAGTAAGGCCACTACTGAATTATATTTAACAAGACCTTTCACGTGTATAAGGACTTTTACCTTTTTGACAGAGCTTATCACATATAGTAGTATCTCGTGTGATCCTCCCAGGAATCCGGCTAGGCAGGGCCGCCGTCATTCCCATTTTCCAGAAGAAAAAGCTGCCCAAGGTACACGAGAGAGACAGGATTTTTTTTTTTTTTTTTTTTG
>NW_006780945.1:1383024-1400197 GCF_000442215.2 Lipotes vexillifer
TTTTTTTGCGGTACGCAGGCCTCTCACCGTTGTGGCCTCTCCCGTTGCGGAGCACAGGCTCCGGACGCGCAGGCTCAGCGCCCATGGCTCACGGGCCTAGGTGCTCTGCGGCATGTGGGATCCTCCCGGACCAGGGCATGAACCCACGTCCCCTGCATCGGCCAGCGGACTCTCAACCACTGCGCCACCTGGGAAGCCCGAGAGAGACAGAATTTTGACTCAGGCTTCTTGATCTGAGGTTTAAGGTTATGTCCAGCTATGCAGAGCTGCTTATTTGTAGAAATGCCTCCTCCCCTCCCTTACAGTAGGGATCTGACACTGCTCAGTGTGACCTGAGCAGTCTCTGGGCGAAACCTCCGGAGAGGCTTTGCCTCTCAGTCACCTGCCTCACGCTTAAAGTGCTCCTCACAGGTGCCTGGGGAGTAGCAGCTTGAGTTAATGTCACAGAGAAGTTGATGGGAAAGCCGAGATCTCCTTTGAGGGTGTGGGGAGAAGTTACTGGGGGACTACTGGGGAGAAGTCTGGGGAGAATGGGCAGATTCCTGGCGGGAGTCGGGAGATTTCATACCATTAGACTTTTTTCTCTCTCTCTTTTTATGGCTGTGCTGTGTGGTTTGTGGGATCTTAGTTCCCTGACCAGTGATCGAACCTAGGCCCCAGCAGTGAAAATGCCGAGTCTAACCACTGGACCGCCAGGGAATTCCCCCATTAGACTTTCAATAAATGTTATTTTACAATACTTTGCTGATCGAGCCCCATGGAAATGTCTTGTTAATTTAAAGGATGGATTGGAGTGCTATTTTGGTAGTTTTAGAAAAGTGAGGGCTTGGGGCTGAGGGATTGGTGCGGACAGAGTTCCAGGGAAGGTGGGAGGAGAAAAAGAAACAATGGGGTGAAGGTGTCACTGTGTGGGCCCTGATTTCCCTGTGTCTAAGGGTATTCAAGAACTAGGTTAATTCTGAGGTCTCTTCTAAAATCATTTTATGTTTACTTTTAATTGGGGTTGGGGGGGGCATAGTGCATTCAAGCAACGTAGAATTGTGTAAAGAAAAAGGGAGGGAATTTCCTGGTGGTCTGGTGGTTAGGACGCTGTGCTTCCACTGCAGGGGGCCTGGGTTCTATCCCTGGTTGGGGAGCTAAGATCCCACATGCCACGAGGCATGGGAAAAAAATAAATAAAGTCGGGGGGAGGAGATCTGCCTTCCCTCTTCCCTCGCCAACCCTACCCCCAAAGGTAACCTTACCAACCTGTTGATGTGTGTGTCCTTACAGACTTTCCTGCTATGCTTTATACGACTGTTGAGGGTGTATGTAGGTCTTGCTGTTTTTCTTTTGCAAAAGTGGGGTTACACTAGACATACTGTTCTGAAACCTGCTTTTTTCATGTTTTAGTCAATTGTGGACGTCATTTCCAGTGTGTGTTTAGCTCTGGCTCATTCTTTTTCTTTCTAATCTTTTTAAATTTTTGACTGTGTTGGGTCTTCGTTACTGCACGCAGGCTTTCTCTGTTGTGGCAAGCGGGGGCTACTCTTCGTTACAGTGCGCAGGCTTCTTATTGCTGTGTCTTTTCTTGTTGTGGAGCACGGGCTCTAGGCGCACAGGCTTCAGTAGTCGCAGCATGTGGGCTCAGTAGTTATGGCACGCGGGCTCTAGGGCGCACAGGCTTCAGTAGTTGTGGCGCATGGGCTCCGCATCATGTGAGATCTTCCCCGCCCAGGGGTTAAACCTGTGTCCCCTGCATTGGCAGGTGGATTCTTAACCACTGCGCCACCAGGGAAGTCCACTCATTCTTTTAATGGCTGCATGGTATCCTATTGCATGGAGGTGACTTAGTGTCTATCCCTCTATTTATAATCATTTGCATGATATCCAGTTTTATAAATAGTGATGCAATGCATGACATTTTACACACACATTCTAGTATTTCTCTAGAACAATGGTTCTCAATCAGGGGCAGTTTTGAACCCCAGGAGGCATTTGTCAATGTCTGGAGACATTTTTGATTGTCACAAGGGGAGCGTGGGGATACTGGCCTCTGGTGGGTAGAGACCAGGGGTGCTGCTAAACATCCTACAATGCTCAGGACAGCCCCCAACTACAAAGAATTCTTCATTCTAAAATGTCATTCGTGTTGAGGTCGGCTCTAGATAAAAATGGAATTAGATTTTTGGGGTTTTTTGGCCATACTGCATGGCATGCGGGATCTTAGTTCCCCAACCAGGGATCGAACGTGCCCCCTGGAGTGGAAGTGTGGAGACTTAACCACTGGACCACCAGGGAAGTCCCTGGAATTAGATATTTTTTAAGTATTTAGTTTCTAAAAAAGCCCAGTGCCCAAAACATTATGACACAGGTACACAATGTAATATGATCTAGCCATTTACAATGATATTTATGAAGATCTCATAGCAACATGGAATCATGCTTATGACATTTTGCATTTTAAAAGCCATGTACCGGAAAAAAAACAGAAGGGAATATGTGAAGTAAAAAGTGTTAAGATGATGGGTTCTTTTCCCTCTGTCTCTCTTCTCTCTCTTTCTGCAAAGTCATTATTATTTTTATAATCTCTAAGTTACTTGTTTTTTGGGGGTTTTTTTTTTAGCTGCATTGGGTCTTCATTGCTGCGCATGGGCTTTCTCTAGTTGCAGTGAGCAGGGGCTACTCTTCGTTGTGGTGCATGGGCTTCTCATTGTGGTGGCTTCTCTTGTTGCGGAGCACCGGCTCTAGGCGCATGGGCTTCAGTAGTTGCAGCATGTGGGCTCAGTAGTTGTGGTGCATGGGCTTAGCTGCTCTGTGGCATGTGGGATCTTTCCGGACCAGGGCTCGAACCTGTGTCCCCTGCATTGGCAGGTGGATTCTTAACCACTGCACCACCAGGGAAGTCCCAGTTACTTGGTTTTTTTTTTTTCTTGCGTTATGCGGGCCTCTCACTGCTGTGGCCTCTCCCATCTGCGGAGCACAGGCTCCGGACGCGCAGGCCCAGCGGCCATGGCCCACGGGCCCAGCCGCTCCGCGGCACGCGGGATCCTCCCGAAACGGGGCACGAACCCGCGTCCCCTGCAACGGCAGGCGGACTCTCAAGCACTGCGCCACCAGGGAAGCCCAAGTTACTTGGTTTTTAATCATTTATTCAGTCATTGTTTTTAGAGCCTTTGGGGCATGCCAGGCATCGTGCTGTTCTCTGGAGATACCACTGTAACAAGGCTGAGTCCCTACCTGTATGGAGCCTACCTCCTGTGGGCAGGGAGGACAGCACCTTAACAAGTGCTGTGAATGCTAGAAAGGACATGAGTACATCTTCAGGAGGGGATGCTCTTTAGCTGAGCCCTGGAAGGTGAGAGGAACCAATCTAGGGAAGAGTGGGGCTGCATTTCAGACATGGGAACAGTGGGTCCAGGGATGGGCGGGTAGATAGGAACGTAAACAGCATTTTCTAGGAACTGCTCAGAAGCACCGAGCCCACCCTGGCTGAAGAGACGGATCCGTGGTCCAGGGTGAGGTTGAAGAGGTGGGCCTGTATCATTTCGCAGCGTAACTCAGCTCCACTGCTGTGGGCGGGCCTGCAGTGTGTGCAAAGAATGGCAAGGGGAGATGCAGAAGGGCTCAGGGCCCTTTGGATCATGGCGGCTTGTTAGAGAATCCCAGGCCCTGTTCCTGGAGTCCGTGTGTCTGAGGTTCCCCCTTTGCGCTCAGCTTGAGGCTCTGCCCTCATGCTAACAGCCTGGGATTTCGCCTCAGGCAGGAGCTGGCCATGAAACGAGGTGTCTTGGAAAGCCAGCTGATCTCTGGAAGTGAACTGTTCCCTACCAAGCCTGTTCATTCACTCCATCAGCAAATATTAATGAGCAGTTACTGTGGTGGGCTCTCTTCCGGGCACTGGAGTTACAGGGATGGATGAATGAGACCAATGCCGTGTTTTCATGGGCTCGAATTCTAATGGGGGAGAGAGACAAGAAACAAAAGTATGGAATCAATGTCTGGTATATAAATGCTCTAAAGAAGAATAAAGCAGAATAAGGAGAGAAAAGGGATGTTGGCGCTGCTTTGGGGGGCTGGTCCGGGAGGACTGCTCTGAGGAGTGATGTGTGAGCCGGGGCCCTAAGACCTTGCTCTGGTATTTACTCCTGTCTCTTGCATTTAGCCTGAAGCTGATGGACATTGTATGGGCCACAGGCAGGGATGGTGGGCTATGACCCCAGAGCAGACGGCAGGAATGTCTCCAATCTCGAGGTGGCCGTGGCTGGGTCTGTGTCTGGACTTGTCACTCGGGTGCTGATCAGCCCCTTGGATGTCATCAAGATCCGTTTCCAGGTACCCTTTTCCCCTTTTTCTGTGTAACGGGCCAGAGGACAAGTTCACTCTTTTTTGCCAAAGCAGTTCCTAGAGCTTGCAGTTTCGTCAAGGAGAAGCACTTTGTTGCCTTTGTTACCTTCTCTGAAACTCCTCCTCCCCCCACCCATCATCCTGACCATTCTCATCTTAATTCCCAGCTTCAGATAGAGCGCCTTTCTCGCAGTGACCCCAACGCGAAATACCACGGGATCCTGCAGGCTGGGAGACAGATTTTGCAAGAGGAGGGCCCAACAGCATTCTGGAAAGGACACATCCCAGCCCAGCTTCTCTCCATAGGCTATGGAGCTGTCCAAGTAGGTGGCAGGGGAAGCGGCCTGGCCCCTGGGGTCACATTGCCCAATGGGGGAGCCCAGGGTGGTGAGGCATGTACCTAGGCTGCCCGGGGTAGGGCAGCAGGAGGCGGTCACACACTGCTCATTCGTCTTGGCTGGGAAACTACCTGACAAATTGAAGACATAGTCAGACTGAGCTGTACTACAGGCATCCCCTTCCCCACGTCCCCCAACCCTGGAGACTTAGCACCCACTGAATATGAGGTGCTGCACCTAGGATACTGTCTTGACACCCAGCCCAGAGGGGCTTAGCAAATGGCAATACAAATGCTTTTCATTTTTCAAAATAGCATTATTCACGTCTGTGCATCCTTTGAACTTCCCAACAGCACTGTGAGGAAAGTGGAGCAGGTGTTGTGTGGGTCGCAGAGAGGTTGAGTGAGCTGCCTGAGGTCACACAGCTTGTAGGTGGTGAGGCTAGGATTAGGATCCAGGCTTCTTGACTCTTGCTCATGAGTTTGTTCAGCTGAGCGCCAGTTTACCCCATGGCGTCTAGTCTGTAGCCGTACAGTAGTGGTGATGGAAATAGCCAACCCCGCACAGTGCTCATAGGGGGCCAGGCCCTGGGTGGAAGCACCTCACATCTGCCAACACATCTTACAACAGTCCTCTGGTAGGTTCTGTTGTCATCTTTATTTTACAGATGAGAAGACTGAGGCAGAGAGAGCTTAAGTAGTTAGTCCAACCAACGTCACTAGCTAGAAAGTGGCAGAGCAGTCCCTGCCTGCTCTACGTATGACATCACAGTGATTACGCAGGTCACATGCACCTGCCACGCCACCTCTGCGCCCAGCACACAGATGCTGCATCCTGATGGGTAAATGCAGCAACATGTGCTCTCAGGACCCCCAGCCATCTTGAGTTGGCTGGAGAAGGATCTGAGCCCAAGGGGGGCTTACACCACAGAATATGGAATATGTGGAATTCTCCCAACAGAATTTCAGCTCCAGGGCAGAATGTTTCTCAAACAGGGCCGCTGCCAGCTGCGTTAAAGGGGTCCCCAGCCTAGAGTCAGATAATGGCCATCTTTTCCCAGTTCTCAGAAAACTAAGTGATGAGTAGAATTTTCTTTTTTATTCTTTTTTTTTGGCCTCGCCATGCAGCTTGCGGGATCATAGTTCCCCCACCAGGGATTGAACCCGGGGCCACGGCAGTGAGAACACCAAGTCCTAACCACTGGACTGCCAGGGAATTCCCGAGTAGAATTTTCTTTTTCTTTCTTTCTTTTTTTTTTTTTTTTTAATATTTATTTATTTATTTGGTGCGTCGGGGTCTTAGTTGCAGCATGCAGGATCTTTTGTTTTTAGTTGCAGCATGTGGGATCTAGTTCCCTGACTAGGGGTTGAACCTGGGCTCCCTGCACTGGGAGTGTGGAGTCTTAGCCACTGGATCACCAGGGAGGTCCCCCAAGTAGAATTTTCTGATACAAAAATTTTCTCATATATTTTCTTAACCCTTGGGTATTTGGCTCTGCTCAGAGTATGAAAGGGCATCTGAGCTTTGCACAGTTATATGTTTATTGTATTCTGACCCTACTCAAGAAGAGTATCTCCTGGTCCCTAGGATAGGCCCCGCCTGGGTCACGGGTGCATTTGGGGGGTGTTTTCCATGACACTGTCACACACTCTTGCAGTTTTTGTCGTTTGAAGTGCTCACCGAGCTGGTGCACAGGGCCAGCGTGCGCGATGCCCAAGACTTCTCCGTGCATTTTGTGTGTGGCGGCCTGTCTGCCTGTGTGGCCACCCTCGCCGTACATCCTGTGGACGTGCTACGCACCCGCTTTGCAGCGCAGGGTGAGCCCAGGGTGAGTGGCCAGGCCAGAGAAGGGGCGCCCAAGGGACGAAGGGCGTCCCAGGGTGGGGGCTGTTTTCCTCAGAGGTAACAAAGCCGGGGGGACCTGGGGTTTTCAGGCCATCCTTCAGCCTGTTCCTGAAACCCGTGATGGTGCTTGGCACCAGGCGAGGTGCTCACAACCTCACGGGGGACACAGAACCTGCAGGGGAAACACAGCAAATACCAAATCGGGATGGGGCAGGCATCTGAGAAAGTGAGACTTGAGAGTCTATCGCTGTATTATTGGGAGGGAGGTTTTGGTTTCCAGAAAGAATGGATTGGAGGAAATGGGATCATTGAGTCAGACTCAAGGAAGAACTGGCTGAGTGAAAGCAAGGGATTAAACCCTCAAATAGACGCCCCATCCCCCCTCCGCCCACCATAATCTCTGTTTCTTGGACATACATAAGAATAGCGTAGGATACTGTTGATGGGGAATGACGTTTTGCTTAAGAATTTGATCTGGGACCAGCTAAGAATAACTGTGGTTTCAGCTGTGCCAGTTTTTTGTGTTGCCTGGGGTGGAGATCCTGGGTTGGGGGACCTCTTTTGTTTAGGAGACATTCTGATAAATTTTTTGGTTCAGAAATGCAAAGTGGCCCAGGAACAGTCTAGAAGAAAACGACTGGGGCATGAGAGCTGGGTCACTCTGTGTGACACTGCAGTGGAAAATAGAGGTTTGGGGTGACTGCCCTGGTGGAGAAATGAGATGAGCTGTCCTAGGAATGGAGTAGAGAAATGGAGGGGAAGGATGTTTATAGAGGGGACAGACCTCAGCAACATGGTGGCTGCTGGGATGAAGAGAATGGCTGGTGACAGTCCTTCAGGTTCCCTGTTCTGCGTGTGCTATAATCCTCTTCTGTTACTTTCCAACCTTTAGTACAAGTCTATGGGAAGAAAAAAGGGAAAACATCATTAAGAAAAGAATAGCGTATTTCTTCTTAGGCTTAGCCAGTTGAGATGCTGGATTCTAGATTCTGGAATGGCTGGAAAATTGTGTGTGAAAGTGAGGGGAAAAGATTTATTTAAAAATTGCAAAACTCTCCATCTTCTTTAGACTAGGAGCATCCATAGTGTGAATCCTCACATTTCTTAAAAAATCAATAATCTGGGCTTCCCTGGTGGCGCAGTGGTTAAGAATCCACCTGCCAATGCAGGGGACACGGGTTCGAGCCCTGGTCCGGGAAGATCCCACATGCCATGGAGCAACTAAGCCCGTGCGCCGCAACTACTGAGGCTGCTCTCTAGAGCCCGCGAGCCACAACTACTGAGCCCGTGCACCACAACTACTGAAGCCCACTCGCCTACAGCCCGTGCTCCGCAACAAGAGGAGCCCGCAATGAGAAGCCCGCGCACCGCAGTGAAGAGTAGCCCCCGCTCACCGCAACTAGAGAAAGCCCGCGCGCAGCAACGAAGAGCCAATACAGCCATAAATAAATAAATAAATAATCTATAAAGTGTATAAAGGTTAAAAAGACAGATAGTTCTTCATGAATTATAATGAAAAAACACCAGCCAGCCCCCTGATTCTATTCCCCAGAGGCAAAACCACTTTTAATATTTGTGTGTTTCTTCCGCAACTTACTTCCTAATTCAAAGTAACAGAGGCTCTTTGTCTTTCTTCCTTTCCTTCTCAGTTTTAAATTATAGACATTAACTACTGACTACTGCTATGGAAGATGAGGATTTAACTCTTTTACCATCACCCTTGGGTGTGCTTGTGCTTCCTCACCCGAGTACAGTGCAAGTGATTAATAGGTTTTTGGCTAAACCAGTACTCAGTGTTTATGCTATTATGATTATGTAAATGTTACTGCTGAGCCTCAAAATATATTATGATTATATGTTTTCTTTTGTATTTTTGTCTTTCCTGAAGTTGGCAATTGCTTTGTATTTTATTTGTTTTGCTTTCTACATGCTTATCACAAATTCACTTTCAGACAATCTCCTGATAGGGTGAGCCTGTGGTCAGCAGTCCCATGTTTTTATGGAGCCCCTCCTAGAGCCCCCCACCCTTGAACCCTTTACCCTATGGCTTCGATCTAGACTGTTTGCTCCAGCACTATGGCCAGCTATTCTCAGGAATCCTCATGTAGGAGCCCATGTCTTCTCTTGCTTGATTAGTCCCTCATTTTGTGGAGCACATCCTGAGGTATAGCTTCCTTACAGAAGCCTGATAGAAAATGCCTTTGTTTTCCCCTTACACTTAACTGATGATCTGGGTGTAGAATTCTAGGTAGCTCTCAGTATTGCTGAAGAGGCGTCCAGAACCATCCTGATGACCAACCCTTTATATGAAGCCATCCACTTCGCCCTCTTGGGAACTTTCAGGATCTTTTTTTTTTTTTTTTAACTTTTTTGTGGCCCCACCATGCGGCACGTGGGATCTTGGTTCTCCAACCAGGGCTCGAACCCACACCCCCTGCAGTGGAAGCGTGGAGTCTTAACCACTGGACCATCAGGGAAGTCCCTCAGGATCTTTTCTTGATCCCTGGCATTTTAGAAATTTACCAGTGGAGTGCCCCATGGCGGGTCTCTTTCATTCATTGTGATGGGCACTTCCTGGGCCCTTTAGTCTGGACACATGTTCTTCATGCCTGGAAAATGGTCATGAATTATTTATTCACAATTGCCTGCCCTCTTTTTTTCTTTTTCTTTCTGGAATTCATGTCAGTTGGACACTAGACATCCTGGATTGATCCTCTGATTGACTTATCTTTTATTTACCATTCTGGGAGGTTTCCTTACTTTTATCATTTGGGCCCTCTATTGAGTTTAAATAATGTCTGCTAACATACGTTGGTTCCTAAGAACTGTCTTTGGTTTGTTTGTTTTAGTCAGGTTTATTAAAGCATAACTTGCACAGTAAAATCCACTCTTTTTAGCATACAGTTCTGTGACTTTTGACAAATGCGTACAGTCACGTAACCACTAGCACAATCAAGATATAAAACAGAAGTTCCATCACCCCCTGATTTCCTCCTGTCCTTTGTAGTTTGTCCCTCCCCACCTCCAGCCTTCAGTAACCACTGGTCTGTTTTCTGTCTGAAGTTTTGCCTTTTCCAGAATGTTACATAAATGGAATTATGCTCTGTGTAGTCGTTTGAGTTGGCTCCCTTCACTTGGTAGATGCATTTGAGATGTGTCCGTGGGGTGCCTGTGAGTAGTTGGCTCCTTTTTTTTTTTTTTTTTTTTTTTTTTGCTGTTCGCGGGCCTCTCGCTGTTGTGGCCTCTCCCATTGCGGAGCACAGGCTCCGGACACGCAGGCTCAGCGGCCATGGCTCACGGGCCCAGTGGCTCTGCGGCATGTGGGATCTTCCCAGACCGGGGCACGAACCCGTGGCCCCTGCGTCGGCAGGCGGACTCTCAACCGCTGCGCCACCAGGGAAGCCCTGACCCTCTGCTTTTATCATGAAGGTGATGCCTTCTCTGTGGTCTCAGGATATTAGTTAAAATTTCGTGGGTGGTTTCTTTTTGCTGTAGTTTTCTTCTGCTATATCTATACAGTCTCTTCCTTCCAAATGACTTCTCTTGCCCCTCATCAGTCATTTTGGCCTCTGTTTTGGGGGAGGCTTTCCTCAGATGTCTGGTGACTCTTGGCTGCCAGCTTGGTGTTAAGAGGGGACACAGAAAGCAGATTGGCACTCTGGCACGCGGGCAGCTTGTTGCCCGATGGCCTTCCTCTGAGGCCCGGCCCTTTCATGCAAGTCCCCAGGGCGAAAGCCTTCGATGTGGCTGCCAGCATCTGGGAGCCAAGTGTGTACTGTCCCTGCTCAGTACAGACTTCCCCTCGGTCACCCTCTTGTCAGTGCAGTGCTTTCCGCACCCACAGCCAGGCAGATTCAGCCCCTCTGGTCCACTGCAAAGAATATATGTCAAATAGAAGTGTACTAAAAACTCAGTGGCTCTTCGTGCATAAAGATCACCTGTTGATGGTTTCAGAAAGGTTAAGTATATGCATATGGCAAAAAATCCAAATAGCATAAAATGGTAATAGTGAGTCTCCTTCTTCCCCCATCCCTCCCCTGTCCCCCCGTTTCCCGCTGTGGGGGTAATAATGTTACTGTTCCTCCTTTCTTGTGTATCCTTGTGGGGCATAGTCTCTGCATACTGTTTGTTTCCTCCACAGACACTATGCCTGCTCTTCATGTCCTGCTGGGTTCACTTAACTGTATATTTGGGGGAGTCTCTTCCCTGTCAATCATCTAGATTGCATCTTCTGTTGTAATTGCTGCACTATGTTCTTTTGAACAGGTGTGCCGTAATTTATGTAACCGATCACCCAAGGGTGGACTTCACACCTTTTGCTGTTCCGCATACTTTTGTGCACTCCTTGGCATATCTCAGTCGTGTAACTAGCTAGAAGGGGAGCTGCCAGACAGTCCCAGCCTTGGAATCTTTATCCAGCATTTTCTTTGTCCTTCTGGCAGGAGAAGTAATGCTCCTAGTAGCTGGTTTCTGGACAAGGGGAAATACAGCTGGTGGGCTGGGTTCTCGGGCTGAAACGATGTCACTCATCATTGCATGTGTGGTGTCCAGGTCTATAAAACCCTGCGAAACGCCGTGGTGATCATGTACAGGACCGAAGGCCCCTTGGTCTTCTACAAAGGCTTGAACCCCACCCTGATCGCCATCTTCCCCTACGCCGGCTTCCAGTTCTCCTTCTACAGCTCCTTGAAGCACGTGTATGAGTGGGCCGCGCCAGCCGAAGGAAAGAAAAACGGTGAGACCGGCCTCATGGGAAAGGGCATCTGGGTCCCACTCCGCCCCACTCCCAAGCCATAGCATCTCTTTCTGAATCAGGTAGGAAATGAAGTTTTCCTGCAGAAGCTAAGACACCACAGATCTCTGAACTGCCAGCTCTGTAATACAGCCAACAAAACAAATCCATTCACTCACAGATGACTTTCTTTCTTTCGGCTCTTGCCACTGTTATTTCCAGCTACCGGTCATGGTTTTCATTTTTGTCAAAGGTCCAACTTGCAAACAGCCTGGTTTTGCTTATGTGTTTGGTTTGGTTTTCGTTTGGGGCCTCTGGGGAGGGGGATGGGCATCCTGTTCCCTCCCAAGCCTTGAACTGAGTCGTATGGCAGAGCCTGCAGGCCATTATTGCCTCCAGCTGGGGTGATTACTGTTAAAGGCGCACACCCCTTCTGCCACCAGCCTGTCCAATCAGCAGTCCATTGTCATTCCTTTTTTTAAAATTTTTATTTATTTATTTTTGGCTGTGTTGGGTCTTCGTTGCTGCGTGTGGGCTTTCTCTAGTTGTGGCGAGTGGGGGCTACTCTTTGTTGCGGTGCGGTGTCTTCTCTTGTTGCAGAGCACGGGATCTAGGCGCGCGGGCTTCAGTAGTTGTGGTTCGCAGGCTCTAGAGCGCAGGCTCAGTAGTTGTGGCACACGGGCTTAGGTGCTCCGTGGCATGTGGGATCTTCCCGGACACGGGCTTGAACCTGTGTCCCCTGCATTGGCAGGCAGATTCTTTTTTTTTAACTTTTTGGCTGCGTTGGTTCTTTTTTAAAAATATTTATTTATTTATTTATGGCTGTGTTGTGTCTCCGTGTTGCGCGCGGGCTTTCTCTAGTTGAGGCGAGCGGGGGCCACCCTTCCTTGCGGTGCCCAGGCTTCTCATTGCAGTGGCTTCTCTTTGTTGTAGAGCACGGACTCTAGGCACGTGGGCTTCAGTAGTTGTAGCACGTGGGCTCAGTAGTTGTAGCTCGTGGGCTCTAGAGCGCAGGCTCAGTAGTCGTGGCTCATGGGCTTAGTTGCTCCATGGCACATGGGATCCTCCCGGACCAGGGCCCGAACCCATGTCCCCTGAATTGGCAGGCGGATTCTTAACCACTGCGCCACCAGGGAAGCCCTGTCTGTTGTCTTTCTTCCTGAGGTTGTGTCTGGTTCTCTCGCTCCTGGATTAAATTCTTCCAAGATCGAGGATGCTTGTAGGTTTGGGTTTTCTGGTCGAGGATTAGACTGTATAACCTTGAAGTTTACCCTAGATTGCATTTCTCTCATATTTCCCCTCCATCCCACTTCTCTGGTTCAGGGAACGTCAAAAACCTGCTTTGTGGCAGTGGAGCTGGAGTCATCAGCAAGACCCTCACGTATCCCTTGGACCTCTTCAAGAAGCGGCTGCAGGTTGGAGGGTTTGAGCAGGCCCGAGCCTCCTTTGGTCAGGTGAGATGTCCCCCTGCAGAGAGCTCTGATTCCAGCCCCTCACTGGGCACGTGAAGGAACTGGGTCAGCTCCTGTCCACTGGGCAGCTTTCGCCCCCATAGCCCTCTCAGCCCCTGCATGTCCCCGGTGTTGATGAAAAATTAATCAGTTGATCTAAGAAAGAATCGGAAAATTTTATTCCAGCCAAATTTCAGGATTATAACCCAGGAAGAGCATCTCAGAAAGCTCTGAGAACTATTCCACCTGCTAGAAGTCAAGACACAGTTTATATAAGTTTTTTGAGACACAGGGCTGTGCATCAAATGATGTTTTTTTTGGGTTTTTTTGGCTGTGTTGGGTCTTCCTCTAGTTGCAGTGAGTGGGGGCTACCCTTTGTCGTGGTACACGGGCTTCTTATTGCGGTGGCTTCTCTTGTTGTGGAGCACGGGCTCTAGGCATGCTTCACACATGTGGAGCACGTGCTCTAGGCTTCAGTAGTTGTGGCAGGCGGGATCATTAGTTGTGGCTTGCGGGCCCTAGAGCTCAGGCTCAGTAGTTGTGGCACACGGACTTAGCTGCTCTGCGGCATGTGGGATCTTTCCAGACCAGGGCTTGAACCCGTGTCCCCTGCATTGGCAGGCGGATTCTTAACCCTGTGCCACCAAGGAAGCCCTAAATGACATATTATTACTTTTTTTAAGATAAATTTATTTATTTATTTATTTATTTTTGGCTGCATTGGGTCTTCGTTGCTGCACACGGGCTTTCTCTAGTTGGGGCAAGCGGGGGCTACTTTTCGTTGCGGTGCGCGGGCTTCTCATCGTGGTGGCTTCTCTTGTTGCGGAGCATGGGCTCTAGGTGCACAGGCTTCAGTAGTTGTGGCACGTGGGCTCGGTAGTTGCGGTTTGCGGGCCCTAGAGCGTAGGCTCAGTAATTGTGGTGCACGGGCTTAGTTGCTCCGCGGCATGTGGGATCTTCCCGGACCAGGGCTCAAACCCGTGTCCCCTGCATTGGCAGGTGGACTCTTAACCACTGCCACCAAGGAAGTCCCAAGTGACGTATTATTGACAGTTCACAGAATCCAGTTCTAAGCAACATCGTGGTGGGTCATGTGACCCCTTACAAGATCAAGAAGGAATGTTATCTTTTTAAGGAGTTGTCTTGTTGATGCTGGGAGAATGTTGCTCTCTATGGTTGAGCAGGTATTCCTGGGAGAGGGTTTGGTCAATGCATAATACACAGTGTGGAGAGAGAGGAGGCCAAAGGGCAGAGAAGAATTTTTATGTTTAAATTTTTCTTGTCTTGCCATAAAATATGAACTTTATTTCACACTGGGGACCCCCTGAGCACAAGGGAAGCCACAAGCAAAGCCCTGTGTGTACTGGACACTGTTTAAAGACCCAGGAGAAGGCACACTCATAGTGCCTGCTCTTAAAAAGCATTCAGAGGAATTACCTGGTTGTCCAGTGGTTAGGGCATGGTGCTTTCACTGCCATGACCCAGGTTTGATCTGTACCGCAACGAAGAGTAGTCCCTGCTCGCTGCAACGAGAGAAAACCCGAGCACAGCAACAAAGACCCAATGCAACCAAAAATAAATAAATAAATTTATTAAAGTAAGTAAATAAATAAATCCATCACCACCCACGCAGAGATAATCACACAGAACCTTTAGCTGTAGTCTTTCTTTTTTTTAAAGATTCTTTTTTTTAAACGTTTTTATTTTTATTTCATTTTTGGCCACGCGGCATGTGGGATCTTAATTCCCCGACCAGGGATCGAACCCACGCCCCCTGCAGTAGAAGCGCAGAGTCTTAACCACTGGACCCCCAGGGAGGTCCCTGTAGTCTTTCTTTTTTCCTTCCTTCCTTCCTTTCTTTTATTGAAGTATACTTGATTTATAATATTATGTTAGTTTTAGGTATACAACATAGTGATTCAATATTTTTATAGATTTCATTCCATTTAAAGTTATTATAAAATAATGGCTATATTTCCCTGTGCTGTACAATATATCCTTGTTGCTTATTTATTTTTTGCATAGTAGTTTGTACCTCTTAATACCCTACCCTTATCTTGCCCCTGCCCCCTTCCCTATCCCCACTGGTAACCATTAGTTTGTTGTCTATGTCTGTGAGTCTGTTTCAGTTTTGTTATATTCATTCATTTGGTTTTTGTTTTGTTTTGTTATTTATTTATTTATTTATATTTGTCTGCATTGGGTCTTCGTTGCTGCCCGCCAGTTTTCTCCAGTTGCAGTGAGCAGGGGCTACTCTTCATTGTGGTGTGTGGGCTTCTCACTGCGGTGGCTTCTCTTGTGGAGCACGGGCTCTAGGCACACAGGCTTCAGTAGTTGTGGCACATGGGCTCAGTAGTTGTGGCTCGCGGGCTCTAGAGCGCAGGCTCAGTAGTGGTGGTGCACGGGTTTAGTTGCTCCGCGGCATGTGGGATCTTCCTGGACCAGGGCTCGAACCCATGTCCCCTGCATTGGCAGGCATATTCTTAACCACTGCACCACCAGGGAAGCCCCATTCATTTGTTTTAAGATTCCACATAAAAGTGATAACATACACTGTTTGTCTTTCTCTGACTTATTTCACTAAGCATAACACCACCTAGGTCCGTCCGCGTTGTAGTTTTATTCCTTTACATAAATAAATATATGTTTAACAAAAATGGGGTTACACACAAGGTTTTATAACCTCCTTCTTCGTTTTACCAACTTGTCTTGAAAAGATGGTTTGAATTTGGATAGGGAGAGTTGGTGAGAGGTCAAGACAGAGAAGGGAGGCCCTGCTCCTCACAGAGCTTTAGCGTGAGCAGGTATGGCTGGAGGTGTGCGGGCACTGAGGGTGGACCAGTGGGGAAAGGCAGATCAGGGAGGGAAGTTGAGGCCAAATGGTGAAACGCCCCGAACACCACGCCGTGGGGCTTGGACTTGAATCTTTGTAATATCATTGTCATCATCATCATCGGGAGTTACTGGAGCTCTGGGAGGGGAGCGAGGCTTGAGTAGAGCTGTGCCTTGGGGACACGGGTCTAGCAGCAGTTTGTGGTCAACTGGAGGTGGCCAGGCTGGCGTCGCTGGTCAGGCTCAGAGCTAACGAGGGGCCGGTTCAGATCTACTGCCCAAGGGGGACCAGGAGGGATGGGCGCACAGTCAGAGGCACCCCCTGGGAAGAGGGTCCAGAGCTCTCTCTGGGTCCTTAAGAGCCGCTGTCAGTGGAGCCTCCGGGGCAGGAAGGAGCTCTGTCCAGTGCTGATTTCCAGGCACTTCATCTGTTAAGTTTGAATTAGCCCAGTTGGAAGAGAAAGAATGAGGTTAACTTATTCTGTCTTTTTTTGCATTCATTCCTTTGTCCAGCAAGTATTTATTGGGTGCTTGAACGTGCCAGGCTCTGTGCTGACAAAAGAACAGAGCTCACACCCGTGTTGCCATCACCTCCTCTCTCCTCAACTGGAGAACCTTCCTCTCCCCAGGTGCGAAGCTACAAGGGCCTCCTGGATTGCGCCAGGCAGGTGCTGCGAGAGGAGGGTGCACAGGGCTGCTTCAAAGGCCTGGCCCCCAGCCTGCTGAAGGCTGCCCTCTCCACCGGCTTTGTGTTCTTCTGGTACGAGCTCTTCTGTAACCTTTTCCACCACATGAAGAAGGCAGACAGCTAGCCTCGAGGGCAGGAAGGGTGGCCTGAGGTCCTTCCCTGGAGGGGCCCTCGTGAAGAACGCTTGATCTACCATCCCGTGTTGCACTGAGAGGTGTTGCCCGGCCCCTCCCGCCAGGCCAGCTGTCCTGGGCACGAAGAGCCGTCGGCAGCAGCCTGGATTCCACCAGAAGGGCAAAGGGGGTTCTCCATGGGAGAGCACGGGGCAAACGCAGGACTTGGTCTGCGGGGACCCAGCCCCGCCAGTCAGAAGGAGCTGGACGTTTCTCCTCTGTGTGGCGCACACTCAGGGCAACAGCTGCCCTCCTGCACGCCTTCGCTCCGGCTGCCCAGAGAACTCTCCTGCGTCTGGGTGGGCCGCAGCTTGAGTGTGAGGCTGGGGTCAGGCCTTTACAGGGGTCTGGTCCCCACACCTGGGTTCTTACTCCCACCAATTATTTAATAGACATTAAAACTAAAAGCACATTCCTTATCTGACTCCTCCATTTTCCCTTCCAAATCACATCCCTTCTCCCCAAGTATGAGGGAAGGGATCCCTGCCTTCCCTAAACTCTACTTTTCTCAGCAGTTGCATTCCTCAGGCAGCTTTGCTTCTAGCTCTGGGGGAAGAATCCCAGCTGAATCAGTCACTTTATAAACTCCACCCTGCTCAGATATTCATGTCTATAAAGGCACCACTCGGGCTGTTCTCTCCCTGGACAGGCTGGTCGCAGCCCGTGGGCCTCTAGGGAAAGCAGACCCCAGCAACCCCACAGGCAGTGGGGGGATGTGCTGACGGGGAGGGGGCACTGGTAAAGGCAGCAGCCCTTTTGCCCGTCTACTGGGATCACTCCTCTTTCCC
>NW_006780945.1:1400227-1401849 GCF_000442215.2 Lipotes vexillifer
CTTTCCCTGTGGGCTGGGTTAGCCCTCCTGGGTGGGTGGGAGCTTACAGCTGGGCCAGTGAGCATCTGCTGCCTGCTCAGGGTGCTCCTGCTGGGTCCGGCGTGGTGCTGTGTGCATCCTCTGAAGTCCCGGAAAGAGGGGGTTGTGCAGGCAGCCTGCTGCATGCACAGTTGGTGCTCCAGGAGTTGTCAGGGCACAGGAACCCACGACAGACACCCATCGAGGCACGGTTAGGGGTATGAGAGGAGGAAAATCTACAGAACATACCCACCACTTTCCACCCCAGGGGAGCCTGGCCTGAGAGGTTGGCTGTGCAGGGCGAGCCCCGTGCAGGACTTAGAGCCTGACCTCGCCTCAGCCCCGGCTCCAGCCTTTGAGCAGGTCTTGGGTGGGTGTCATGGCTCTCGGTCCCCATGGATCCTGGGCCCTTTCTCACCATTATGGTTTCGTCTCTGGTCTGGGGCTTTGTAATGTGCCTGGTCCCCATAATCCTGAAGCCTCCCTGCTCTTGGTTGCTGATTAAGAAGGTTCACCTGTGGCTGGAGGGCTCCCACACCCACAGGGTTTTTTGGCAGGCAAGGCTTGCAGCTGCCTGGATGTACTTTTTATGAAATTCCACTGAAGTAAACTTTGTTCTCTTCAGCTCTCCCACTCATTGGTTTCTTTTGCTGCAGCTGAGATTGTCTTCCTCGTTCATTTTCTGGTGACCGCTTTGGCAGCTCTTTGAACAGGAGGAGCGAGCTTTGGATACAGGAAACTGCCATCAACACTTCCTTCTCATCTAAGCGATGGGACGAGACAGTTCTCTTCCAGCCTCTTCTGTATGCTCTCCTGCAACCCAGGGCTGACCTCAGAGGTGGCCCTGTCTGGGCTGCTGGGCCCGCGCCTCACCCCCTTGTCCCTCCAGGGACAAGACACTTCCCTGGAGTGTCTTGTCCCGACCAAGACGGACTGAGCCAGGGGCTTGCTCAACCTCAGGGTCACTCCCAACACCTTGGGCGCCGCAAGTTGGCAACTGGGATCCTTTCTCTTGGGCTGACCCATTGATTTTCAACTTATTTTACCAATATCATTTGTACTTGGAGTAGGAGAGCGGCTTAGTGGGACTTGATCCAGCCCTTCCGACCTCCCAGCCTTCTCCGCTTTGGGGGGAGGGGGTGGGAGTGGGGAGCACACGGCCACCACCTGTGAAGTCCTGCCCCTCCAGCCCTCTTCTCTGCCCTCCCACCTTTCTCCCTCCCGCTGTCCGGCTGCGGGCCACGCCCTCCGCAGGCCCCTCCCACGCCGCGCGGCCGGGCCAGTCCCCTGACCTCGTTTTAACCTGAGCCCTAGCGTGGGGCGGGGAGAGGGAGAGTGCTAGCGCTCAAGACCCAGGGCTTAATGCGGGCTGAGGAGCAGGTCCGCCCCAGTACCGAGGAGCCGGTGTGGTCCCGGATAGCCCGTGGGAGAACCGGGTGAGGACAGGACAGGGGCGGTGGAAGCAGTGTCGCGGGCGTTCTGCGCGGAACCTTCGGGCGGGCCTGGCCGGGCGGCGGGGGCAGCGACGTCGGCGCTCCGGCAGGTGGCGCTGGCGAGGCGGCCCCCGGCCCCGCCGCCCCGCCGCCCCGCCGCCCCGCCGCCCC
>NW_006780945.1:1402019-1434095 GCF_000442215.2 Lipotes vexillifer
GGTCCCGCCGCGCCACCGCGCTAGGAAATGACCTAAGCGGCGGCGCGGCGCGCACAGCATGCCCCTCGAGCGGCCTTCGGGCACGCGGGCGTGGCGCCGGCGCGGCAGGTGGGTCACGCCGGCGCTCCCGCCAACTCTCCAGCCCACGGGAAGGGCGTTCGGGAAGCTGCCCAGGTCTGGAGACCCCCCCTAAGGTCCTCTCCTTTGGCCATGGGGGAGGCACCGAGTGCGGAGAGGGGACTCCAAAGGGGACCACCTCTGGGGGACACGTCACCTCGCTCCCCTCCTTTAGGAAGGATCCAGAATGGAGCTCAGGACTCTCAGGGAGTCCTGAGCGGGCAGGGCCGAGTTTCTGCCATTCGAGAGGCCAGTTTAACTAGTCTGTCCCGGGGAGAAGCTGGCCAGGACGAGGGGAGTCAGGGCAGCAGAGACGCTTCTGCACCCAGCCCTCTGGCCGGCCCCACCCCGAGGGCAGGAGGAGTGGGCTTTCTGGGCCGAGGACTCTGACTAAAGGGAGGGAGAGGGTTGCGGAGAGGGGCTTGGACCCCTGCTGAGACAGAGCTGTCCGAAGCGTGGAGACCCCAGCCCTCTCACTCGCCAGGAGCCATGCTGGACCAGCAGCTTCCAGGTCGGCTTATATATAGGCAGGGGAAGTGTTTAATATCCACATATCCACCCTCACCCCACCCCTTGGTATCAGCTGAGAAAAACCCTGCCTGCTGCTGGGACTGGAGGGTAGACGCATTCACCCTTCATCTCTTTACTCTTGTGTAATCCCAGAAGCTACAGGGGTTCTTTAATTGAGCAGCTGGTGCCCAGTCTCCACCAGAAGCCAAGCTTGGCGGGCACCCAGCCAACCACTGAATGCCATGGACTGCCCAGGAGCACCTGTCTCAAGCACTGGCCAGTCATGCCGCGGGCCGGAAGAGCTGGGAGCCCTGGCCCCGTGCACCACACCTGAGGCCTCTCCCGCTGCCTCTTCTCTCCAGGTGCTGTCATTAGTCCCAACCTCGGAAAGAGCTGCTGCAGCTGGATGGTCATGGGGGAGCCCAGGAGAGAGGAGTATAAAATCCAGTCTTTTGATGCAGCGACCCAGCAGCTGCTGAAGACAGCCCTCAAAGGTGAGCATGCGGAGCCCCCTGAGCCTGGGCCCAGAGCCTGGAGTACGGAGCCTTCGCCTGGCTTTGCCCAGCCCTCTCCCTTGACTTTCTCAGAATAGGAGTCAGCAACGTAATTCTGGAACTAGAAGACAAGCTACATTTAGGCCAGTATTTGGCAGTATGAATCATAGAGTCACCCCCTCAGATTGTAAAGCCTTTTTTTAAAGTTTAGGTGCCCATGAGAGGAGAGTGAGGCACAGAGAATACAGTTCCTGCCCCTTAAGTCCTCACGCTGGACCTGGTTTGTGCGTTGCTGCAGCCAGCTCTCTTGAATGTGCAGAGCTGCCTGACGTGGGACAGAGGATGGAGTGTTCTGCTTGGCAGGGGAGCTACAGTAATTGTCCTGGACCAGTGCCTTCTTGCGGCACTTTCAGGACAGAAGTTTGACTCAGCTAACGATTAGCAGCGCCCATCACGTGCCAAGCTGAGCCTGTGGGGAGGCCCTGCCTGGCCGGCTCTTGTCAGGGGTTCACGTGTGTGTATTATAAGAACACTTTCTTCCGTGAAATGGCTGTCAGAGGCATTGGCATTCAGTGTTCCATCCTCAACCTAGGGCTAGGAAAAGATGTGTCCTAAAAAAAACGAGCGTTCTTTGATTCTCTAACAGCCACATAACCCTGTTTCTTCTGATTGGGCCATCAGGAGGCTCACGGCTGCAGCTGCTCCTGTGTGTAGTTTCCTCTCTGTTTCCTGGTCTCTTTAAATGGAAGCGTATAATGGGACTGCTCTTCTGTGAATCTCTTGAATCCTTTAGAAGCAGGTGGAGGCAAACGTGATAATTAAGCAGCTCTAGACTCCCCACCTGTCTTTACCCTAGATCCAGGTGCCGTGGACTTGGAGAAAGTGGCCAATGTGATTGTGGACCATTCTCTGCAGGACTGTGTGTTCAGCAAGGAAGCAGGACGCATGTGCTACGCCATCATTCAGGTTGGGTGGGGCTGGTAGAGAAGGGGACACTTTGAGGAAGGTGCTTCAAGAGTGGGCAGAGGCCTGGCCAGCAGGGCAGAGATGCAAAGGGCTGGCCTCAGAGGCGAGAGAGGAGGACAGCAGGGTCCTCGGCCTTGGAAGCTTGGGTGGAGTTGCAACGGCCCAGTGACTGCCCTTCACCACCCTTTCCCTGGCTCACAGGCAGAGAGCAAGCAAGCAGGCCAGAGTGTCTTCCGCCGCGGACTCCTCAACCGGCTGCAGCAGGAGTACCAGGCTCGGGAGCAGCTTCGAGCCCGCTCCCTGCAGGGCTGGGTCTGCTACGTCACCTTTATCTGCAACATCTTTGACTACCTGAGGGTGAGGCCCTGCCAGCCACATCCTGTGCGGCACAGACGGCCTGTCTCCTGTGCCACTAAGCCGGGCTCTGGCCCCCGCTCTCCCCCCGTAGGTGAACAACATGCCCATGATGGCCCTGGTGAACCCTGTCTACGACTGCCTCTTCCGGCTGGCCCAGCCCGACAGTCTGAGCAAGGAGGAGGAGGTGGGTGGCCCTAGCACACAAGGCTGTGGAGGTGGGCTGCCTCTGGCGTAACTCAGAATGCCTGCCCACTGTTCGTGGAGACTTTCGAGGGCATCACTTGCTGGGGAGGAGCCTGGTGGGGGCATTTAAGGCCTGTCACAGTTACAGGGCAAGCTGCTAGGCCTGGAGTTTATCCAGAACAGAGCGCAGCCAAAACCTCCCGGCTCAGAGGTTTTGAGTAGGAAAGCCAACCTATGATAGGACTGGTGAGAGCATCAGCCAGCTGTGGATACAGATGACCCCAAAACCACACCAGGGTTGGGGGGAGGGGGGAGGAAAGTGGGGTTCAGAAGCAGTTTGGAAACAGGGCATGAGTCCAGCCTGGCCCAGGTGAGAGACCTTAAGCAAGTCTCTGAACTTGCTTCTTTTCATGTAAGACGTGGACAGCGCCCACTGGGTGGGGTGAGGATGAAGTGGGCAAACGTGTACAGGGCCAAGCCCGGTGCCTGGCACACGGCGAGCGCTCAGTAAATAGCTGCTCTGTGTGATGGAGGGCCCTGCCTGGGGTCACCTCCTGCTGCCCCCTGCAGGTGGACTGCCTGGTGCTGCAGCTGCACCGGGTTGGGGAGCAGCTGGAGAAGATGAATGGGCAGCGCATGGATGAGCTCTTTGTCCTGATCCGGGATGGCTTCCTGCTCCCAACCGGCCTCAGCTCCCTGGCCCAGCTGCTGCTGCTGGAGATCATCGAGTTCCGGGCAGCTGGCTGGAAGACGACCCCAGCCGCGCACAAGTATTACTATAGCGAGGTCTCTGACTAGGCCTCCAAATCAGGCCGCCTCCTCAGCAGCACCGGCCTTTCTTCTACCCACCTCCCATCCTGGCAGTGGAGTCTTTGCCTCTCCCAGACTTTTTCCCTTCCAGACTTTCAAAAGCGCCCGGGATGTTTCCCACTTAGGCGGTGGTCCCTCCCTGAGCACCTTCGCTCCGATTCCAGGATTGGGGAAGACACCAAGCACACCTGCCCCACGGTCCCATCAGCGTTTCTCTCCCCTCACCTTCAACCTGGGCCAGGCAAAGAAGGGCAACTCCTGACAAGCACTGCACTATGTAACCTTTGGTACAATAGCTATCTTGGGGCCTCAGTTTCCCCACCTGTAAAATGAGTACCCAGGGCCACTGGTGGGGTGCTCTGGGACATCAAAGGGGAGTAGAGTTACACCAGAAACTGCTTTTTATACGTTTTGTACAAGGACCGCTTTGGAACCGAGCACGCTTCCTCTGGTTGGTTTTAATGAATGGCAATACCACACCACATGCTACACCAGCTCAGGATGAGAATTTTCTAATAAACTTTTTCTGATACTAAAACTGCTTCCTTTCGTATCACCCAAAGGTCCACCCCAAGCTGAAGGAAGAGAAGGGCTGGATGAGCCCTAAGTTTCTTGGGGAAAATCTAAGTTGATATGTCCCCTCTTTGCAAGGAGATGGGGCAGGGAGAGTGAGTTCTAGCCCCCAGAGAAAGGACCAACAAGCAATAAACATGCTGCTCCATCCTTCTTATGAGGCCTGCCTGCCCCTGAAAGGCAAGTATATGCTTAACCCACAGGTATTTTGCAACATGGCGGTGGCTCATGCCGTTTCTACAGCAGCGTGCTGGGCTCCTCCTAGCTCCTCCGCCCGCCCGTTACCACCAGCGGTAGTGGGCCAGCGCGCGGTTGGCCTCGGCCATCTTGTGCATGTCGTGCTTTCTCCTGATCACGGGGCCCTGGCTGTGAAAAGCCTCCAGCAGCTCCTGGGACAGCTTCTCCGGCATCAGCGTCCGCCGGTGCTTCTTCTGCCGACACTCGGTAATCATCCACTTCATGGCCAGGAAGCGGCGACGCCGGTCGGCTAGCGGCACAGGGACCTGGGCAAGATTGGACACAGGCAAGTGAGTCTAAGAACTTGCCAGGACTGCAGCCTCCCTCCTCCTAGAGCTCTTAAGAAGCAGCCACAGGCCCACTCTGGGCCAGCCCTGGCAAGGCTGCTGAGGAGGGGGCCTGTCTTTTCCCCTCTGAGCCTCTCTCACCCCTGGCTGACCTCGGTGCAGCAGACATCAGGCATTCATCGAGCTAACATTCCTTGAGTACTGGCCTCTTTCACCTCTAAAGGGAGCTCAGCCAAGTTGATAACAGGCACCACAGGGAAAAGCCCCGTCCGCTGGGCATGACTTAGCCAACACAGGTCACGCGCGCCTAGAAAGAAGACCCTCTCGTCCAAGAATGATTTGCCAGGCCCCCACTACGTGCCAGGTACCATGGCGACCCTAGGGACACAGACGTTAATGAAAAAGTCTCTACCTTTATGAAGTTTACATTGAAAAAGGAAAGACAAGAACACCGGATTATGACAATGAAATATTAAATGGCATGATAGAGACACCCAGTTCAGTTCAACGAACGGTGATGACGCACCACGCAAGCACTACACCAGACACTGGGGTATAAACATGAGATACAAACGTAGTCCCTCACCATGAGAAGCTTATAGTTCAGAACACAGAATGCTGAACAGAATGGGGGGTAGGGTGGGCCTTCAAAAGAGGTCACTTGGATACTTTTTTTTTTTGCTCTCTTCCATCTTCTGCCTGTAATCTTTACACTGTGGGACTCAGATGAGCTGATCCTGACTCTCCCCAGTCCTTAGAAAGCTATCAATCTTGGCCCAACTCTACCCATCCCCACCATCTTGTTTCTCACGTGAGCAGCCCTGCTTTCCCGCCCTGACCACTCACCTGATAGAAATGGCCACCCCTGAGGATGGACACCAGCCCAATCACAGGCTCACAGTTTTTCAGTGCTTGGTGGAAGATGGTGTAAGGGTTGCATTCAATGGTTGCCTGTTCCTCAGCAGAAGCAGCGTGGTACTTCTCAAACTGTTTCCTTTTCACAGCTTCCAGAGTCTGCAAAGGGATACAGCGGAAGAGGCTGCCCCAGGCTCCCTAAAAGTTTAACCCAGCTGAGCTAGGACCTTGCCCCTTATTCCCGTCATCCTCTTCTTCTGTAGCTGTGCAGCTACTCCCTCAGCACTTCTGAAACAAAGATCCTGGACTAGGACAGAAAGAGCAGGCTAAGATTTGTCACATGAGGGTAGGGAATGGCAGTGGTTGACTCCTGCAGGACTTCCTGAAAGCCCCCATTCCATACATAAGTACATGGAAGTTAACTTTAATGAAAGTATAGAATGAATTCTTTTTTATGTTAAAATTAAAGAGCTAAGTACAAAGCTATGGGGAAAACAAAGATGAGAAAGAGAGGCACTGGTTACCTGGGTCATGAGGGATCTGGCCAGTATTTTGTTTCCTCCTTTCATCATCATGTTGGTGAATTTACTTCAAGGAGAAAAGCAACATGTTTAGCTCGCCAGGGCTGTATCAGGGAACCCCTACTGCACACCCTCCCTGGTATAGTCCCACTCCGCAGAGCAAAAATGTGTTTCCTTCTAACCTGATCACTGGGTCTTCAAACACAGAGCTTGTTCTCGTCGCAGGGGCAGCTTTGATAACCTGAGTCTTCCTGAGCTCCCTCTCATACTTTTCCTCCTCAGTCAGCGCGGCCAAGGGCTTGCGGTAATATCCCTTGTCAATCTGGGGATCCTGGTATTGAGGACCATAGCGGCTCCACCTCACCTGGGTTAGCCTGGGAGGCGTGGGGGAGAGGAAGAGAAGGGCAAAAGCTGACTCCACAAGTGAAAAGGCTTGACTTAACGATAGGCATGTGTGCCAATCCGCCGACGAGTGAGAGCAGCGTGGAGACCGCCAGCCAAAGCTGAAACGCAAAACTTATGACTCTTGGCCCAAGAGGTAGGAGGACCTCCCCCAAACAGGCCAAGAAAGTCTGCTCTTCAAGTGCCAACGGTAAGGACAGGCTCCTGAACCTGAGGATAAGCGACCCGCCTATGCATCTCTCCCCCCAACTCCCAGCAAAGAAAATCCCACCTCTGAGTTCTTTACCAAGATCGCACTTGCCGTTCCAAGTGAGAACCCCTCGGGCTGGGAGCAGTCACTAAGCCTTCAGGTTGACTCGAAGTCACGCGGCTGATTAAAGAGGCCTAGACTCAGATATCCCGGCCCCCAGGCTCTCTCCTGGAACTCGCGAGGCCTGCCTGTGGTTCCCCCTTCCTTCCCAGCAGGTCCCTCCGTGAAGACACAAGCGGCCTCCCAGCTGCCCGCCGCCCTCTCACCCTGGAAGCCTCAGGACAACACTCCGCACGCCCAGCAGCAAGCCCGATGACCCTCTCACAGCCGTCACCGCGGAGGCAGCCATCTTGGCTGGCCACGAGGACCCTAGAGAGGCTGCCCTCGGCGTGCCTGAGCGAGTGACGGAAGACGGGGAAAAGGCTCTAAAGGGTCCTAACTCTGTACATCACCCTATTAATCTGAGCCTTAAGAGTCTCTCACTCCGAGGTCTAAAGCGAAGAGTCAAAGGGAAACATTCGCTCTCCCATTATCCGTCGCAGCCTGGCGCCACCACGGGTGGCGGCGCTCGGTAATCTCAGGCCCCTGTGCAGGCCCCGCCCCGGCGTTTCTCTTTCAGATTCTCGCGAGGTTTGAGGCCGCTGGGCCGGCCCTGGCGGCTGCAATATGGCGGAGGCGGAAGGGGAGAGTCTGGAGTCCTGGCTGAGTGAGTAGTCGCGGCGGATTCTGTTTGCTCTCGAGCCGCGGAGCCGCACCGCCCCACCCGCACCTCTCTGCCGCGTCCCCGGGTCCCGCGGTGGCGCCGCCAGGCAGCCCGCGCCTGGCCTCGCCCGCGCCGCGAGCGTCCCGCGATCACGCCCCTTCCCCAGCAGGACGTCCCGGCCCCTGCTCCCCGTGCTACTGCGCCTTCTCCCGCTCCCGCGAGCAGCGGCGTGAGCTCGGGTCCTGTCCCGTCCCCGCGGGCTCCGGGAAAGCGACAGCCAAGTGCTTCGGGCTGGCATGCATCGGCGCTTGGGGGAGACTGTAGTGGGGCCGCGCGCGGCTGATTCCGGGCCCCCTGCGCCTCCCTGACGAAGGGAAAAGCTCCGGATTTGGGCTGAAACTCCGGGAGCGGTGGGTGTCGCTGAGCATACACACATAGCTTCAGAATTGTGACCATGTATTCGAGAAGTGACCGCTTCGTGCAGGCTGAATGTTTGAAGTGAGAGGAATCCAAAGTGAGACAGGGAGAACAGAGCTCTACCTTCTTCCTGCGGTGACCAAAGCGTGGTGAAAGCTATGTTGGGGGGTGGGGGCGGCTGCTCCCCTCCCCCACCACCGCACGTCTTCACGAGTCATTCGCTGGTAACCTACTCAGAGCAAAGCTGAGGGGCACAGCATTGATAGTGTAGTTATAGCGGCCTATTGCTATGACTGCTAATTCATACTGCTCTTAATGAGATACGGGTTAACCTTAGCAGGTAGTATTTGGCTGAAGAGTTAATACGTTGATTTAACTATGGAGTGGAGGAGACCCCTAGAGGCCTCTTTAAGTGCAGACAAATTGGACAGGGTGATAAGACGGGCAAGATGCCTAGATACTGCCTTGTGCAGTATCTGTTATTTACTAGAGCCTGCAGGCTCTTGGAGGTGATGCCTGTTTCCTCCAATTGCCTGACTTTTCTTAGTAAGAAACCCTGTTCAGGTGGTTGAACTTAAGTTACGTTTGCAAAATCTGCAGATGCAGGCAGGTCACAAAGCCTTCTGTATATATGGAACTGTCCTCCAAGGAGCTCAGTGCTCCAAAGACGTTCATTTAATTCATTTATCAAGTATCCCAGCAAAGTAGGTACTACTGTCACAATTTCACAAAAAGAGGGCACCGTCTCATCAATTCATTTGCCCAGAGCCACCCAACTGGATATAAGCACACTGGAATTGGTTCCATTCATAGGTATTAATGGGGACATTGGAGTAATTTAAATGACCTAAGCTGAGTTTAATAGGCTAGGTTTAGCGTTAGTTTGAAAGAGCAGACTGACCTGTTTCTGAGAGAGAGTGGAGATGGTGATGGGGGAGAGGGATGGTATCTGTAGAGACTAGAGCTGAGACTGGCCTTTGACCCCTTCCTGTTACTTAGAGTGACACTTGGGGCAGTGGTAAGATTCCTTCCATTCTTACCCTCTGTCCACCTTCCTGGTTCTTATGACTTAATGGTGTGAACGGTACCAACTGAACAAACCAGTGCTTGGAGTTCAGCACCATCTTAGTCTACGTCCTTGTCACTCCGTGGTTTGCTGGAATTTTTTTTTTTTTTAAGATTTATTAATTATTTTATTTTTGGCTGTGTTGGGTCTTAGTTGTGGCACGCGGGCTCTAGTTGAGGTGCGTGAGCTCAGCAGTTGTGGCGTGTGGGCTTGGTTGCCCCGCGGCATGTGGGATCTTAATTCCTTGACCGGCAATCTGAACTGCGTGCCCTGCATTGTAAGGCAGATTCTTTACCACTGAACCACCAGGAAAGTCCCAGTTTGCTGGAATTATTACAGAAGCCTCTGCTGGGCCCACTGTCTCAGGCCTCTCCCCTCCCCATATCAGTCCATTCTGCATTCTGCTCCCAGAGAGCACTTGTGTTTAGTTAAGTCATTCTGCTGCTGCCTCTTGGTGGCTCCCCGATATTCTTCCTTCCTTTGGTCAGTTGGATGTTCTTGTCCCACCAACACGCATTCCTCTCCTTATCTGAAAGCCCTGTTCCCCTTTGCTCCACTACATGCTGTAAAATGCACCCCAGAATCTCCTTCCCCGTAAACCACCTCTTGATTTCAGCGCTCTCCAAAGTCCTGCGTTACAGCAGTTGATCAGCGTCTAGTGACTACCTGCTATGTGTGTGAGGTGTGATGAAAATTAAGAAGTTCAAACAATCTTTGCCTTCAGTTTGAAGAAAGTGATGCTGGAGTGGATACAGCATTTTTAAGTAGAAAGATAAAAGCAAGAGCCGTAAATGCTAAAATTCAGACAATTTCTTTGGGAAATTGGGAATAAGTGGAATGGAAGATGGTTCTCCCAGTGGGGAGATTGCACTCAAGCTAGGCCCTAAGGAATGGGAAAATTGGCTAAGAGAACACCAGACAGTGATGTGGAGGGAGCAGACCACGTCTGGGGTATGCAGTAACAGCTGTTTGGCTGGTTCAAGCAGGGGCTTCCTGTGGGAGTGTGGTGGGAGAGAAAGCTGGGAAGTTAGAAGTTAGAACCAGATTCCGGATCAGCTTGAATTCCAGCCCAAGAAGTTTACGTGTCTACAGTTAGGAGGTCCCCATTCCTACTGTACCTGGTAAAATTAGTGTTTTGTGAAGGTTCATCTTGGTGTTTTTACAAAGGATGGGTTGGAGCAGAAGTTCTGGAAGCAGGTGAGAAGTAAGGAGGTCGGGGAAGGAATAAGAAAAGAAGAAGTGAGAGTTTTAAAAAGACATTGAGGGCTTCCCTGGTGGCACAGTGGTTGGGAGTCTGCCTGCCAATGCAGGGGACATGGGTTCAAGCCCTGGTCTGGAAGGATCCCCCACGCCGCAGAGCAACTAGGCCTGTGAGCCACAACTACTGAGCATGCGCGTCTGGAGCCTGTGCTCCGCAACAAGAGAGGTCCCAATAGTGAGAGGCCCATGCACCGCGATGAAGCCCTGGTGGCACAGTGGTTGGGAGTCTGCCTGCCAATGCAGGGGACATGGGTTCGAGCCCTGGTCCGGGAGGATCCCACATGCCGCAGAGCAACTAAGCCCATGCACCACAACTACTGAGCCTGTGCTCTAGAGCCTGCAAGCCACAACTACTGAGCCCGTGTGCCACAGCTACTGAAGCCTGCGTGCCTAGAGCCCGTGCTCTGCAACAAGAGACGCCACCACAATGAGAAGCCCACATGGAGCAACGAAGACCCAATGCAGCCAAAAATAAATAAATTTATTTTAAAAAAAAAATTAAAAAAAAAATAAAAAGACATTGAGGGGACTTCCCTGGCGGTCCAGTGGTTAGGACTTGGTACTCTCACTGCTGAGGGCCCGGGTTCGATCCCTGGTGGGAGAACTATTGTAAGACCCCACAAGCTGTGCGACATGCGCCGCCGCCCCCGCCCCCCGCCGCCAGAAGAAAATCGAGAAGGAAGGGATTATGACTGACTGATGAAAATGGGTGAGGAGGGGGAAGGAGTGTTCAAACCTGGGTGCCTGGGGGTGGGGCAGAAGGAGCTTTTGAATGGTGGCGCCACTTATAGAAACAGGGGAGTCAGGAAGTAGAAGTGGTGAGTTTGTTTTTAGACTCGTTTCTGCACCAAATTAGCTCTTAAAATTACACCCTGTCTTGTTTTTTGCTCTGGTTACTTCTCGTGTGTTGCACCAGAAGAGCGTGACCTCCTCAAGGGTAGGATCCGAATCTTGTACTTTTTCTGTAGTCCCTCCAGGGCCTACCACACTGTGTACTTAGTTTTTTATGGCTGCTTAACAAAGACGGTGATTGACTAAGTCTCCCTCGATTCAAGACCACGGCACTGCAGGCTGACTCTTGACTCCCTTTCCATCTGTGTCCTGGCCTCTGCTTATTTCTACATCATTTGCTACATAGAACTTGTCATCACTGGACCATCTGAGCCGTGTTGGGAAGGCGTAGCCAGTGCTGCCGTTTCCATCCCTACTTGACCAACGGTCCCATGACGGTCAAGGCTAGAGATGGAACTAAGTTGAAAATGAGAGCAGGAAACGGAGAGGCAAAGACACAGACTAGAATAAGGCTTTCAACGGAGCCTCAGAAATAGAAACCTTGAATCAGAGTAGAGCCCAGAGGGGCAGTTCTAGAAGGCAGGACCTGAGAGGAGGCTCTGGTGTCACCTCCGTGGCAGGTGAAGGAGAATGTTGAGGGGGTGACAGTTGTGAGTCTGCTGGCGAGGCAGTGGGCAGATGGCGCGACTGAGTCGCCCAGAATCATCCCCAGAGGTTCTTCCAATTCCCGTGGGTGACTGAGGTCTGCTGTCCGAGCTGGCTGGAGAGTCAGAGGATATACTCAGAAGTGGGACCAACCATGGCTGAAACCAGGGCTTTTTGTGCTCATGTGTAGGCAGAGAGCTCCCTGCGGGTTTGCAGTAAAAAGATCTGTCAAGGGGAAAGGGAGTGGGATTCTAGAGATGTTGAACATAAGTGAAAAGTAAGTGGGAGCGTTCTTGGGAGCAGAAATGCTACAGGAGTTACGGCAGCCCTGGGCAGAGTACATTGTTTGGTGAATGCCCGTGTGTGGGGAGGGGCTGTCCACATTGTACACTGTATCTGTAAGATGCTTTTCTAGTTGCAAACAGTGGAAGCGAGTGGGCTTCTTTTTATATCACGAGGCATGCGACTGACCCCAAAATGATGAGAGTGACAGGTGCAGGTATGGCTCCTCAGACCATCTCTTTGTATCCTACAGCCTCTTAACGTCATGAGAACTTTAAGCATCTCAAATGACAGGGATTAGTAACAAAGCCATGCCGATACCTGAGAAAATTTCAGACACCTGGTGGGAGAGACTCAGGGCTTTTCTGGAGGGTAACAGCTAGTAGGTCACTGTGGCAATAAATAGCCCCTCTTGATAGAATTAATCTCCCTTCCCTTCAAGCATGACATTTTGAAGGGCCTGCTAATTCTCTTCTCAAGATTGAGGACTGACATCTCTTTTTTCCTCCAAATATGATCCTAAACCATCAGAATTTTCTTGCAACCAGAGCAGAAACGCTGCCACGCACGCGCAGCGCTGGGCGCTGCAGGTGTTCCCTCTGTTGCCAGCTGGCATCTGCTGATTCTTGTGACTTCTATTGGAGGGGTAGGGGGTGGCTAGGAGTCCCTGTTAGGATTTGGTCGTGGAGCTAGTGACTTTTAACGTTAGGGGAAAAGGAAGTTAAGAAAACAGTCACGAAAAATCAGAATTTAGGAACGTCTAACAACACCCCTTGTTGGGAAGGGCTTTTTACAGGCTCTCACTCTGCTTTTGGCCCTTGTGGAAATCTGCAGGAGGAGCCTGGTACTTAAAAAAGGATCCACGCCTTCAGTCTTCCTTTTGTCTTCTGAACCTGAAGCCCTAAATTTAGCAAACAGCTTGAGAGTGCTTTCTAGAAGAGGCCAACTCCAAGATCTGAATCAGAGATGGGAACACATTTAACCATCCTCAGCTGGGGCCATCCTCTGTAAGCACAGGTTCTGGGGATAACAGAGAAGAGAGGACCCACACCAGGTATTAGGAGGCTTGGCATTTAGCTTCTGGAATTTAAACCCTCAGTGACCCTCTGAGAACTCTTCAATGCTTGTCTTTGTCCTTGATCATGGAAGACCCTTTAAACTGAAGGGTGGGGACTTCCCTGGTGGCGCAGTGGTTAAGAATCCGCCTGCTAATGCAGGGGACACGGGTTCGAGCCCTGGTCCGGGAAGATCCCACATGCCGTGGAGCAGCTAAGCCCGTGCGCCACAACTACTGAGCCTGAGCTCTAGAGCTCTCGTGCCACAACTACTGAAGCCCGCACACCTAGAGCCCGTGCTCCGCAACAAGAGAAGCCACCGCAGTGAGAAGCCCGCGCACCGCAATGAAGAGTAGCCCCCGCTCGCCGCAGCTAGAGAAAGCCCACGCGCAGCAACGAAGACCCAACGCAGCCAAAAATAAACAAACAAACAAATAATAATAAACTTAAGGGTGCTGGGACTTCCGTGGTGGTCCAGTGGTCGGGGGAATTAAGATCCCACATGCTGCGTGGTGCAGCCAAAAACAAAACAACAAAACAAAACTTAAGTGTGCAGATTACTCAAGCTCAGATTCTGTTTCTGCAACCCCAGGGACAGATAGCACAGTGATTGGTGCTTAGAGGGGTTCAGTAAATGTTGCTAGCTTGCCTTAAAATGAGAGGCTTAGGATTTGTTTTCTCTTTCGTTTGTGACTTTCAAAATATTGGACAGAAAGTGGTATGTGTATTTGACTTGCTTTCTGACTGAACTATTGAGTCTTTTCTCCTAGAGAAGAAATATCTTCACATCAGTGCCTAAAAAGCGTGAGGAAAACCTTCCATACTGTCCTCCTTACTCTTTATAACAACCGTACTCTTCTTTGTTCTGTCCCAAGATAAAGCCACGAATCCTTCCAACCGCCAGGAGGACTGGGAATACATAATTGGCTTTTGTGATCAGATCAACAAAGAGCTTGAAGGGTGAGTCTCAAAGCTGTTAGGGGGCAGGTAAGAGGTAGTTGACTGGAAAAGTAAAAACCTGTGGCCAAGGAGGGCCATAGCCAGATGGCCTCGGGTCAGTGTCCTCAAAGTGTGGTCTGCTTGTCTCCCAGGCCACAGATCGCTGTCCGACTGCTGGCCCATAAGATCCAGTCTCCGCAGGAATGGGAGGCAGTCCAGGCCCTGACGGTAGGTTCTTCGTGCTGACGGTGTATCTTCATGAGCCCAGGCCCTTCCCCATGAGCCTGCTGGGATCTCTCAGGGGGTCAGGGCTCACACCCTAAGCCAGCTGAACACCCTCGATACAAACTAGACATACCTGGACCTTGCTCAGTCAGCTGTTCCACAAATGTGTGTGCCCCTGTGCCAGACACTGAGCTTCACGGATGGCTGCAAGCGTGGGCACAAGGTCTGGTGGGAAAAGCAGAGTGGCCGAGGGAGGGAACGAGGGGCAGGTGCCCTGGGCTGTGGGTGAGGCTCAGAGAAGGCTTCTTGAAGAGAGGCTGACAGAGCTGTCTTGCCAGGTAAGAGTTGGCCAAGTGTGATTCATCCTGTAGCTAAAAATAATGCCGGTTACTAGTGAAGGCATCACACCAACAGGCAGATCCTAGCGTTTATTCAGACTACGGGGGGGTCAGGATGTGGAGCCGTGTGCGGCACGCGGGTGCCTTCCGGGCTCTCCCCTAAGCCGGGGGGCCCAGGTTCTCTCCTGACTTCGTTTAGCTCCTGGAAAACCGGGAGAGGGGGACACGGTTGTGGAAAAGGCACTTAGCCCATGCACATGGCTCTGCTGTGTCCTCCGGAGAGCAATGGCCTTAGAACAGTGGTTCTTGACTGGGGGCAGTTTTGTCACCCAGGGTACATTGGGCAATGTCTGGAGACACTTTTGGTTGTCACAGGTCAGGAGGTGCTACTGCCATCTAGTGGGTAGAGGCCAGGGGTGCTGCTGAGGACAGGCTTCTGCAACAAGTGACCCGCCCAAAATGTCAGCAGTGGTGCAGTTGAAAAACCCTGCTTTACAAAGACAGAAGCCTTCCCTGGCTTCTTCCCTGGGGGCAGCACTGGGGTGGTCTGCTCCTTGCAGGAAAACTCAAGGCAGGTCCTATGGGCCCCAGAAGGAAAATAGATGGGGGCCGGGGGAGGGAAAGTAGTGTGCCATCTACAATGAAGAAAACAGAATTAAAAAAAAGAAGAAGAAGAATTTAACAGAATTCTCTCCCACCTCCCCAAAACGTTGATCAGCTTATGGAAGGAACCCTGGACCCTGAGAGAAGCGTGTGCTCTCTGGGTCTCCGTCTCCTCACCTGTAAAATATAAGGGCAGAATCTGCAGGCAGGCACCTTCCAGGACTGACACTCGATCTGTCTTGGTATCTGGGTCTCAGGGTTTTTTACTTTAGTTCCTGTTGAGCTTCCCCAAGAGAGGTTTACAATTTGAGGGACTCTTTCGTCAGTGATCCTGTTGCGCTGATGTCCCCTGGGGCAGTGCACGCCTCTTTTCCTGGTTAGTTCCTTACTTGGGTGAGTATTTATTCAGCGCCGCCTCTGTGTGGGGTCCGGCCGAGTGCCAGGCCCCAGGCCTGAGCGCCTCGCCTTTGTGTGGCCCAGGTGCTGGAGGCCTGCATGAAGAACTGTGGGAGGAGATTTCATAACGAAGTGGGAAAGTTCCGGTTTTTGAATGAGTTGATCAAAGTCGTCTCTCCAAAGGTAAGTCAGTGGCAGTTTCCTCGTTTCTAGGAACTTCTTTCGTACCCCGCCCCATCTTACTGGCTTTCACTGCACAGACCAGCATCTCCATGGATCTGAGATTCCCTGGGTCCTGTCCTCAGAGAGCTAGACTCTGACAGTAGCAGGATGTCCAGACAGGGCTCCCAGTCTAAACGTTACAGGTGATGCAGCAGCTGCGCGCATGTCAGGGGAGGGCCTGTGTAGCGTTGGACCCTGGGCTTCTAGTGACAGCAGTCACTCTTCCTCGCCTGTCTCATGTGGACACGAGCAGCTGGCCTCCCTCATCACCCAGCTTCCATCGCACACTAGTGTTGCCTAAGCTCTGGGCACCCACTTACGGCAGAGGGAACAATTCTTCATAGCAGAGAGGTTCTCATTAACTCCTCTGAGAGAAAGTGCAGTTCTGTTTCTGGCAGGCTGTGTGTGGAAACGCCGTGAGGAGCTCCCAGCCCCCGGCCCGACTGCCGTCTGTACGCCGGATGGATACGGCCGTGTGCAGGCCGTCTCCCGCCCTCCCCTCCCAGTACTGTCACACTCACGCCTCACACCTGCGTGTTTGGAGGAAGCTTGAGGACTGTATCCAACTAGCGACCATTTCATTGCTGTGAAGAGAGCCCTCTCTCTGTCTCTGCCTCCAGACTGCGCTAAGTTTTCCCATTTCCTTTTGCCTCTTAGTACCTGGGGGACAGGGTGTCTGAGAAAGTAAAGACCAAGGTTATTGAGCTGCTTTATAGCTGGACATTGGCGCTGCCGGAAGAATCCAAGATCAAAGATGCCTACCACATGTTGAAGAGACAGGGTATGCGCCTGCCTTCCCTCAGCCTCAAAGCAGCCCTGAAGGCTGGCCGAGGCCAGGAAGAATGAGGGGTGTCTGCCTAAGACAGCGGGAGGGGCTGGGCTGTGAGGGAATGAGGGGGCTGCGGCCCGCAGGCCTGGTCCCAGGGAGCGCCCCCTTGCTGCATGAGGAAGGGAAACGACGCGGCCCAGCCTGCGCAAACACTGCCCCATCCCGTTTCAGGCATTGTGCAGTCTGACCCGCTGATCCCTATGGACAGGACACTGATCCCCTCTCCGCCACCTCGTCCCAAAAACCCTGTTTTTGATGATGAGGAGAAGTCCAAGGTAAAGTGCATTCCAGCCTGCAGCGTCCTCCGATGAGGTGCGGGCTTGCTCAGTGCTGTGGGGAGCTCCAGTCCTATGTTCTCCCCATGTGGGGAGTTGCCTGTCCCTCTACCTCTGATACCCTCCTCTTCCAGCTTTTGGCCAAGTTGTTGAAAAGCAAAAACCCAGATGACCTGCAAGAGGCCAACAAGCTCATCAAGTCCATGGTGAAGGAAGTGAGTGGGCCCCGAGCCTTGGGGTGGAGGATCCTGTGGCCACAGAGCAGAGGGCCCTTCCCCTGGTGCTGCGCCTGTTGTCTGCCCTGTCCCCAGCCCTCACCTGGGAGGAGGAGCATGGGAGCTTCTGGGGGAGAATGGGATAGAGGAGCACGAGTAGCTGGGGCCAAGTTTGGGGGTAGGGAGGGCTGTTGCTTTAAAAGAAAAACTGTAGATTGGGTCTGAGGCCAGTGGTTCCCAAGAATCATGCATTGAGGGCAGAAATAGAGACACAGATGTAGAGAACAAACGTATGGACACCAAGGGGGGAAAGTGGCCCGGGGAGGCGGAGGGGGGGGGGATGGAAAAAAAAAAGAATCATGCACTGAAACAAGCTTCCGTGGGACTGGCCTCTGCTCTCGTGTTCTCTGGGAAGGTGTGATCCTTGCCTGTCGGGATTCTGGGGGGCAGTGGGATGGGTCCAGTTGAGCTCTTTCTCCTGGATCCTCTTTGATTCAGGATGAGGCGCGGATCCAGAAGGTGACCAAGCGCCTGCACACCTTAGAGGAGGTTAATAACAACGTAAAGCTGCTCAGCGAGATGCTGCTTCATTACAGCAAAGAGGACTCTTCAGAGGCAGATAAAGAGCTCATGAAGGTAGGCCCCGCTTTGGGAGGTCCAGGCTCCGGGGAAGGGAGCCAGCCTTCGCCGAGTCCCAGCCCTGAGACGCCGCTACACACCTGGTGTTCCCTCACCTCTTGACCGGCACAGCAGCCAGGTAGAGGGGAATGGCGCCCCCATTTTGCATGTGAGCCACGGCTGACTTGCACAGGGTGCGCGCGCTCCACGTACCCCTACATCTACGTGACTGCAGACCTGCTCCAGGGCGTGCCCCTGCTTCACCTCGCTTTCTGCCTCGGGGACATCTGGGCAGAGAGGCCAGCCCTGTGCCGCTGATGCTCATCTCAGCCCTCGGTCACATGGATACTCTGAATTCTGAGACATGTGCCAGCCTGGGAGGCAGGAAGGGACATACTGTCCTGGTGACTTCTCTGCCTGAACAGGCGTCTTGGGTGACACAGAGTGGTGGAGGCTGGTGGCAAGATGTGTGCTCTGAGCCCAGCTCTGCCGGTAACTGACCGTGGTACCAGGGGAGCCCGCGACTGGGCGTGAACGCTGAGTTAGATGCTCTCCAAGAACCCTGCCAGCTCCAGTTTTTCTGCCTGGGTCTCTTCTAGGAGCTGTTTGATCGGTGTGAGAGCAAGAGGCGGACGTTATTCAAACTAGCCAGCGAGACAGAGGACAACGACAGCAGTTTAGGTAAGTGAAGAGGGGTTGACAAAGATGAGCTGGGAATCGGGATGTATGTGTGTGGTGGGGCGCCGTCATGGCCAGGAGTGAGCAGTCTCTCTCCGTTCTAGGGGACATCCTACAGGCCAGTGACAACCTCTCCCGGGTCATCAACTCTTACAAAACAGTCGTTGAAGGGCAGGTCATCAATGGTGAGGTGGTCACCTCAGCCATTCCTGACTCTGAAGGTAAAGTGTTCTGGTTCCCCACTCCCGACCCCTCTGGACCAGCCCCGGTCCCTACCACCAGGCCACGGTGCAGGTTGACCAGTGTGTCATCCCACAGGGCCCGAGGGGGTTCTGAGCCACTCCAAGCGGTCCCCCTGGGAGGTCTGCACAGGGTCTCCCCTGCTTGCCTTCTCCGCTGGCTTTTCAGCCTTCCCCTGGCACAGGTGCTCTGGGATTAGGCCAGAGGCTGTGTCAGGGTTCCCCCTCCCTCTGTGCAGCCACTCGAGTGGCCCCTAGTTATTCCTGTCCCCTTCCATTCGTCCATCCAGGAAACCACCGCTCCAGTAACCAAGGCACTCTCATTGACCTTGCCGAGTTGGATGCGCCCAGCAGCTTGTCCCCAGTGCTGGCCCCCGCACCCTGCCCCTCGGGCATCCCTGTCCTCCCTCCGCCCCCCCAGGCCTTGGGACCCGGGCGCAGCCACTCGTCCAGCCAGGCTGAGGCCCCCCCGGGACCCAGCAGCACAAGCCACACCCTCAGCCTGCTGGACGAGGAGCTGCTCTGCTTGGGTGCGTCCTGGGGGCTGGAAAGGGCTTCTGGTGGGGCCGGTAGGGAAGCTAGGCGCGTGGGACCGGGAGGTCTGAGGGGCCCGTGTGCTTAGCGAGGGTGGGGGAGGAGGCTTCCGCTGCAGGCAGAGAGCCAAGTGCAGTGTCCCTCAGGGGGAGCAGAGCGGACCCAGTGTCTTGCTCTGCTCCCCTCTCCCCGGGAGGTGCCCCCTCAACGTAAGGACTGAAGCGGATCCGCTCCCCTCTGGAGGCTGCCTGGGGGACACCTCTCCACCCTGTCACCCACGGACGTCCCGCTGGTCACGTGACCCTACCTCGGTTGAGGTGGGGCTGGGGCTGCCCAAGCCCAGAGCCTCTTCTCACCGCAGTTGTCTTCTCTGTTCTCAGGTCTCACCGACCCAGCCCCCTGTGCTTCTCCCAGAGAGTCAGCTGGAAACAGCCAGTGGCCCCTGTTCCAGGTAGGGGCACAGGTGACATGACTGCAGGGCTTGACAGCCTTCACTTCCTACTGTCCTCCCCATCCCCGACTAGTCCTCAGCTGCAGTTGTCTGCTGTCTTGACCCCTTAGGGCACCATGCCGGATACGGCGCTCTCTCTGCCCTGTCCTTGGAGGACACAGGCTGCTCGTCCAGAAGGGCTGCAGTAGGGCCCCCAGTAAAGGGGTGGGGGGTGGAGAGCCCAGATCCCCCGCCGCTCGCTCATGCTTTCCATTCCCCACAGAACGAACAGTCGAACCTGGAGTTCTTCAGCCCCACACCTGGAACTGGTGCCTGTAGCCTCTCAGATGGGCCTCTCCTGCAGCCCTCAGCAGCCCCCGTGGTCCCAGCCAGCGTTCCAGCCCCCCCGGCCGGCTCCTTCTCATTTTCCACCGGCCTGGCCCCAGCTTCGGCCCCCAAGGCTGAGCCTGCGGCCCCCGGGCACCATGGTTCAGCTTTGGGCGACAGCACCGTGCGCCAGCTGGACGCCCTTGATCAGCTTCTAGAAGAGGCCAAAGCGTAATGAGTGGGAGAGGGGCTGGTGGGGAGGGCAGGCCCGGGCGTGGCAGAGCCAGAGGCAGCTCCAGAGGGGTCATGAGTGTCCCCTCTTAGTCTGGAACCTGGAAGCCAGGGAGGGGAAGAACCGGCTCTAGCCTGGTGGCCTTAGTGAGGGGCAGCCCAGCAGCTCTGCCTGGTTTCTGACGTGCCCTGTCCTCCTCCCTGCCTCCCAGGACCTCAGGCCTGGTGAAACCCGTCTCCTCCGGCTTCTTCGCTGGCGCTGCCACCTCCCCTCTGCTCCCCACCAGCACCTCAGCTAGACCTCTCCTTCCCTTCTCCACGGGGCCTGGCAGCCCTCTCTTCCAGCCACCTGCCTTCCAGTCCCAGGGCAGCCCCATGCAGGGGCCCGAGCTCTCCCTGACCAGTGTCCACGTCCCCCTGGAGTCTATCAAGCCTAGTAGGTGTTGGAGGCTTGGGGTGAGAGGGGAGGTAGGGCTCACAACTTGCAGTGTTGTGGGGGACACGAGAGGGGTGGCAGGGTACAGGCTCTCCAGGCCGGGGTCCCTCAGAGCCGCACGTGGCCCACCTAACCGCTGCCTCAGCCTGTGCTTGTTCCCACCATGCACTCTCGGGAGGTCCTGCAGAAGTTCTTCCCCAGCCTCCTGGAAGCCTGTGTCACAGGGCCGCCGCGCCCTCCCGCTCGGCTGCGGTGCTCTGCTGGCTGTCTTCAGCCTTCCTCTCCTTCCACGCTCACGCGCCCCCTTCTTACAGGCAGCGCCCTTCCTGTGACAGCCTATGATAAAAATGGCTTCCGCATCCTCTTCCATTTTGCCAAGGAGTGTCCTCCAGGACGGCCTGACGTGCTGGTGGTGGTGGTGTCCATGCTGAACACGGCTCCCTTGCCTATCAAGAGCATCGTGCTGCAGGCTGCAGTGCCCAAGGTACCCCCGGCTTCCTGGAGCCTCGAGAGGCAGAATTCACCTGCATCTCGCACCCACTGCGTCCAATCCCAGTTCCATCTCAGGGGGACCTGCAGTCTCTCTTCAAAGGAGCTTCTCTCTCTCTGTCTCTCTCTTTAGTCAATGAAAGTGAAGTTGCAGCCACCCTCTGGGACAGAACTCTCTCCGTTTAGCCCCATCCAGCCACCTGCAGCCATCACCCAGGTCATGCTGCTGGCCAATCCACTGAAGGTGAGCTAGAACTGGGGATCCCAGCCTAAAGCCCTGGCTGCCCCAGGTTAGGGCTCGGGAATATCACCTCCCAACCTGGAGTGTCGTGATACCACAGCCATTATTCACGTGCGTCCCTTCTCTACCCTGGTCCAGTGGCTGAGTGAGGACGAGGTGGTAGGAGCAGGGCCTGTCCCGCAGCACAGGCAGGGCCCCAAGGGTATCACAGAAGACAGCGTCTCACACGCTGCCCCTCTGCTGCAGGAGAAGGCGAGGCTTCGGTACAGGCTGACCTTCGCCTTGGGGGAGCAGCTGAGCACGGAGGTGGGGGAGGTGGACCAGTTCCCCCCTGTGGAGCAGTGGGGGAGCCTGTGACCCCAGAGGACACTGTCATCTGCACTTTGGAGCCCAGGCACCTGCCTGGAGACGGAGGCTCTCCAGGTCGAGCCCTTCTTCACGTCCTGACTGCAGCGCTTAAGAGCTTTGGTGTGGAATGGGGGGCCTGGGCATTGTTTCCAGGAGCCGAGCTGCTGCTGTGATGATCTCTCCTCCTCTGGCCCCCTAAAAGGACCTGTTTTTATCTACCTGTGTGACTTGAAGTGGCCACGTGCATCGGGGGTGGGGAGTGGCCCCAGACTCTGCACCCCTGCCCTGGGAACATGGACCCAGGGCTGGAGTAGGTTTTTCCCTTGTGTTGGCGTCCTTTGATGCCACAGAGGGGGAGGTCTCCAAAGACAGACTCAGGGCCCTCCCTCAAGGGCCGCGTCCTCACAGCCCCAGAGGTCTCAGCTCCCCGTTGCTGCTCCGTGCTTCCCCTTGGCAGGCTCCTGCTCCCATCTCCAGAGAGGTGGGCAAAGCCCAATGGTCCTGAACAGCCCTGGGCCCAGGGTAAGGAGTTGCTATGCTGCCAGATCTCCAACCCTGCCCTCCATGGGCAGCGGCATCGTGGAGTGGCCACTGGATGATGAGTTGTGTGCTTGTCCCTGGTGGTGGCAGGCTGTGTCCTATGGACATTGCAGCAGGATGAGGAACTCAACTCAAGCTATTAGAAACAGTAGAACTTGGCCTCATGGCAGCCTAAACTGCAGATAGGAAGGAAAGAAGATGGAAGAGAACCAGTTTTTTCCTCCGGAAGTAGGTCCTCAGCACTTTCTGGGAAAAGTGTGCCTCCTGCTACAGGAGCAGGCCATCCCACTCACTCACTACCTCTTGCTCCGCATGAAATAAACTGCTGTCCTGCCCTTCACGCCTCTGAAGGGGAGGACAACTCCCAGCGCCCTGTGTCCTCCTGCTTCAGCCTCCCCTGCCTCCCACCAGATGGCCTGTGGTGTGGCACGTGATTGACTGGCAACAGGAGGCCTCAGGGTCAGGCACGTTGCACTAGGTTCTATGTCCGTACCTGCTGCCCAGAAACCCCGTCCCTAGCCGCCCAGGGCCACTGTCAGCAAGATGTTGGGTCTGGAGGTGGTGAGATTAGGGGCCTTGCTTGAATCGAGTCACCAGACCCTATTGCTTCAACAGTGCTCAGCCCAAGCTGCTCCACCCACCAGGTGGAACTGGGCGGGGGACTCTAGGCCTCACGGGGCAACGGGAGAGTGAGGACCACCAGCTGGGGAAAGAGCGCACAGCTCACCTGAGCTCAGCTGGATGGGCTCGGAGCCATCGCTGGGAAAGGGTGGCACAAACCACGTTCCCTGACCCTCCCTGCTCCTTTGCCAGGCTTCCTCACTCCATCAATACAGAGGTCATCTCCCCTTCCCTCCCACTGTTGGCAAGCAGGTTTCACTGCTTCACTAGGACAGTCAAAAGTGAATCCATTTCACTACTTAAGGAATAAATCCAAGAGCTTTCCAGAGACGGGCTGCTGCAGCCCTGGGAAGGTCTGTGGGACTCCTATATGGAAATGTACCTTTGTAAGCTTTAGACTTTAAAATTATTTATGAGTGTTACTTGTTACTATTGAGGTCACTGCTTCGTGACAAAAAACTGTACTGGATATATCAACTGCTGCCCTTGTTTTGCTGCATGTTAAATAAAACCACTTTCACCCCATTTGTAATCCTTCTAATACAGACACCAATCACCCCAGTGTGGGGGAAGGTGGCACTTAGGAACTCCAAATGTAGATAGGTGGATATGCTGGCATCACCTGAGGGTTGTTGCTGAAAGGTAAGGTTCCTAGACCGTTTTCTTTTTTAAAGAAGATAACTGGAAAGTTAACGGGTGATTGTGAGGTGAAGCCAAATTTCAGAAGCACAAGTAAACCACTGAACGCTCTTGTTCAAATCCCTCCTTACAAGCAGGAGGGCGCTGCGCTCGCCGTGACTTCTGAGGGCGGCTGCTTCTCGAAGACGGCTGCCTCCGGTTTACAGTGGTGGCAGATAAAAACTCCCTATAGGCGTAAGAACTCTAAGTTCTATAAGAACTTGCCTTACATTTGCAAAAGAAAACATTTATTCTTTTAAAAATGTACGTACATTGCCTTACAAAGATAACGTGTTGGAGCCGGCCTCAGGAACCTTCCAACGAGCCTTCTTTTATAATTGACCGGGCAAGATTCCGTGCGAGAGCAAGTCTCAGCATCTCCACCTTGGTGGCCTCCACGTCATCATCCTAAAAGCAAAGGGCCTGCGTGAGGCACAGCAGGAGGTTTACCTTCTTTATAGTTCCCAAGACTCTAACCCAAAGGTAGATAAAAGGCATATAACATTCAGTAGTATCTTCCGGCAAGTTCTTAATATGAAGAGATGGAGCTGCATGCAAAGGACCACTGTGGCTGGCTGGCTGGCTGGCTGGCTGACTGACTGACTGACAGGAAAGAAAAAACAGACGAGAACACTAGAATCACCTCATTTTCTCCTAAAATAAGTTGGCGTGTCACAGTTACAGGTTAAGAGGTATCTTAAGAGGCATGTGACTTTGTAAGGGGCCAGCATCTCGGGGTGGGGTTACACCTGAGCTAGGAGGAGCCTTTTCTCATCTCCATTGTGGTACCAACGAACGAAAAGCTCAGCTGACCTGGAGTGGCTGGGCATCAGGCTCTCCACGCACTGGTCTTCCTGAGGGCAAGTCCTCCAGACACCTCATCAGCTCGTACGTTTGCTCTGCTGAAAAAATCACCTAAGGGGAGAGACGCTGCTTTGCTTAGCTGCTCGCCGGCCAAAGCCTGCAGTGGTCTGGGCATGGGCTCAAGCCGAGACAGCCTTTCCTGTATCTCACCTGGAGAAGTGTGCTTTCTGTATGCAACCCTGGGAGGGTAGGGCAGCCCCCCATTCTCACTCCCAGCGCTTGTCAGGGTCCTGGGCTGAGCACTGTCAGTAGACAGATGCCACATTTCAAATTAAGTAGTTTTTCTTGTGTAGATCTGGATATCCAGAGTGGGCGCTACAGGGGAATACACGCGTGCACGCGCACACGCACAGAAGAGGATCACTGTGGACTCAACCTGTTACCTGTTTCTGTTCCAAAAGGGGCAAGGCATCTGTTAGTAGTGTCATCCAGAAAGACCGGGGGGCAATCTGGGACGTCATCAACGACAGGAGAAGAGAAGCTGCATCAACGAAACGCTTCTCCCCATATAACCGGTGGAACTCGCGGTACTTTCCTGTTGAGAGCAGAGCACAGTAAGTCACCTCTGACCCTAAACAAAAGAGACCCCAGGCCAGCCTTTCCACAGAGCAAGGAAATTCTTCCAGAGTGGCCTCCAAGCTCACGGGCCAACAAGGCCAAAAGGATCCAAACTACACGCTTAAAAGGGGTTCCAGAGAGCCAAACCTGGGAGAATATAAGCATCAATATAAACAAGAGTCATGAATTATATAACAGATTGAATAAAATAACCCATAAGGCCATTACTGATGTAAATGAAAGAATAAACGGGGACGAAGACAAAGCCTGCCATACAGTGGAATGCCAACTATGAAACACAAGGACTGGCAGTCAGAAAATCACCAGTAGTTACTAAAACTAGTGGGTCAAAGTTTGATGAGAAACAAGACATTTAAATAATCCCAAAGTATCCCTTCACAAATTGTTAAAGGGAAAATCTCTACACGTGACCAAGGTGAACTCCACCAATAAGGGGACGACACTGAGGAGGACACATCACCTCAGTGGAATTCCTGCCCAAATATATAATCTGAGACTGCTCATGGATAATCCCCAAGTGAGAACATTCTACAAGAGAGCTGAACTGACTCTTCAAAAATGTCAAGATTAAGGAAGCACCAAGAAAGGCAGAGGCACTAACGAGACATGAAAACTAAATGCATGAACCGAGACAAAGTAAAGGACATTACTGGGACAGCTGATGGAATCAGAATACGGATTAGATGAGAGTATTATATCAGTGTTGAGCCTCCTGATTTTCATAACTGGTTATATAAGAGAATGTCCTTATTCTTAACAAATACATGCTCAGGTACTTATGGAGAAAGTCTCCATATAAATCTCCAACTTATTTTCCGACTGTTCCCCAAACACCTGATTGAGAGAATAAAACAAATGAGGCAAAGTATAAATAACTGGTGAATCTGGATAAAGTGTGTATGGGAGTTCCTTATTCTTTACACTACTTTCACAACTTCTAAGCTTGAAATTACCAGAAAATAAAACGTTACCAAAAAATATCCTTTGCAGAGACTGGTACACAGGGTTCTATGTGTTTTAGACTGGAGAAGCCTAGAACAGTCCCTCCAATCTCCATAACTGTCCGCCTGTGCTGAAGGTCCAGGGGACAGAGCCCAGAGAGACTCACCCAGGAACGTCAGTCGATCACTGAGCATCATGGCTGGCCCCAGGTTGTCAATGAGATCCAAATCAGAAAAGCAGCCTCGCTCACAGTAATCCCTGAGGAACCTACGAGGCCCGGCCCAGAGGTCAGAGCAGCAGTCCCAGGCCCACCTCCTCAGCCTCCCAACTGCCCAGGCAGTACCCAGGAAGCACACACGGATTGAGCCCACCTGTCTGAGACCAGCGTGGCAAAGGCGGCATCTTTGGCTCGAATGCTCCAAGAGAGGGCGGAGCCCAGGCGATTGTTGCGGACAGCTTTCATGGCCAAGATCTTACAAATGCTGCGAACTTTGCAGGGAAAACAGTAAAGATGAAACTTTCACCCTACAAATCGCTCGATTCCTGAACCCTGCTGGGATAGGAGCAGCTTCCCACCTCCTCTGAGCTTTACACGGCTTCTCTGTGGGCTGCAAATACAGTTTGGCCTGCAGAACTAGCAACTCTGAGGTTTATAAATTGTCTCCTGGCAGGACTGGCTTTGTGAGTGGGTTTCATTTCAGGGGTGGTAAAAATCTTTGTATCGCTCCCCACAGATCAGCACCTCCATTATCTGTCCACATGCTGAAAATCCTACCATCCTTTAGGTCTTGAATGCTATATGCTTTCAGAGACAGTCATAAACATGCAATACCTCTGGGAAGAACAACTACTTAGGTTTTTATCATTCAACAGTGAGGGAGAGGAGGGGCCACCATCAGCATCGTTCCCTCCCTGTGCTCTCCCCGAGCCACCTCCGGTCCTGCTTCCCCACCCAGCCAGCCTTAGCCAGCAACAGCAACCCACCTGGGACAAGTCACCTCGCACCTGCCCCAGCCTGACCTCTGGCGAACGCGTGAAAGAGTGGGTCAGGACCTTTATAACCAAGCAATGGGCTCGACTGCTTCTAGGTGCCAATGGATCCCTAGCTCTTTGTCCCTCCGCAATGACTTTCCTGTGTTTTGGTTTACCTCCTGGCACCCAGTGCCCAGACACTCTCCAGGCTGGCTCACACGGCATGAGCATAGAGGGTATGCTGGGAGAACAGCCAACTCACCTTGCTCAGTCATCTGCCGCTGCTCGCAAACCCGCAGCACCTTGAGGGCTTTCTGCTCTGTGCTCAGAGGGATCCGCTCAATATGCAGCTCCAAGGAAACTCGGCCCAGCTCAGGGCAGTAGTCAAAGTAATCCACCCCCAGCTGCCACAGGCTGCACAGGTCCAAGGAGGACAGACGTGAGGGCCTGGGGCTTGGGAATTAGCACCCAAGGCGGCTCCTCCCCCGGACCTTGTAGCCTTCAGGGAACCAGATGGGAGAGAACACAGTCCAAGCTCCACTGGCAGCAGCTGCCTGCTGAAGAGCACCCCACTGCCACCCCACACCCTTGGGGCCGTCCTACCTGTGATGAGCAAAGAGTCCTGAGGCATATTCCAGCAAGAGGAACTCTCTCATGTTGGATCCAAAGCTGGAATAAAACATAACATGGGACCAAGACTCTGGGCCTGCTCTATTCAGGGCGCCCTTTGGCAGCCCAACCTCCCTTCTAGGCACTCGGTGCAACCCACCCTCAAGAGCCTGGATGGCGGCAAGAAGAGGGTTGGCACGGCCATGGCGTACTTACTAGAGGTTGTGCGACTGGAGGAGTCTGCAGTGATCCAGCAGGTCTGTCAGATGGGCCACAAACCACCAGTTGCTCAGGGAGATGCTACAGGTTCAGACACAAGGCCAGACGCAAAGTCAGGATGAGAGGGCATGGCCCGCATGAGTGGAGCATAAGCAGGAACCCCACATGTCTTTTGCTTAAAAAGGATGGCAGGGACAGAGGCAAGCTGGAATCTGTCTGGGAGCACAGAGAAGTTTCTGCCCACTAGGTGGGGACTAGTAACAGACACTGAGAAGGACATTCAACCCCCAAAGCAGCAGCCAATGATACATTTCAATGGAGAATGTCACACAGAAAATGAAATAAAATCCAGGAACCCAATTAGATACAGAAATTGCGGACACAGAATAACATATAAGAAAAGGACTGAAAGGGACTTCCCTGGCGGTCCAGTGGTTAAGACTCCACGCTTCCAAAGCAGGGGGCACGGGTTCAATCCCTGGTCGGGGAACTAAGATCCGCATGCCATGCCACGCGGCCAGTGTGGGGGGAAAGAATAAAAAAAAATAGAAAAGGACTGAAAGATTGGTGGGTTTTGATTCTTAATGAAACATGGAATTCAAAAGAACATCTTCTTTTGCATTGGAATTTGCTGTTAATTTTTCTGTTTCATAGTTTTGATTAGTGTACTTTATGAACACAACTATATATAGGATGTCACTTTAAAAACCATCTTGTGGGGGCTTCCCTGGTGGCGCAGTGGTTGGGAGTCCGCCTGCCGATGCAGGGGACACGGGTTCGTGCCCCGGTCCGGGAGGATCCCACATGCCGCGGAGCGGCTGGGCCCGTGGGCCATGGCCGCTGAGCCTGCGCGTCCGGAGCCTGCGCTCCGCAACGGGAGAGGCCACAACAGTGAGAGGCCCGCATACCGCAAAAAAGAAAAAAAATAAAAAATAAAAAAAAAATAAAATAAAAACCATCTTGTGTTATTAATACTTTGTTATCTATTACTACTTTGTATAAAGAAATTATTTTTTGTTTGGTTACATGATTTGTAATTTGATTTTATTGGATATATAATCTGACACATAATGGAAAGTCAGAAGTCCTTCCCCAAACCACATTTTAATCAAAACCTAGAATCATCTGTAGCCCTTGTTAGAAATGACATTTCCTAAGGCCCTCTAAAGGTCTGATTAAATTTTTTTTTATAATTTTTTTTTTTTTTTTGCGGTACGCGGGCCTCTCACCGCTGTGGCCCCTCCCGTTGCGGAGCTCGGGCTCCAGACGCGCAGGCTCAGCGGCCATGGCTCACGGGCACAGCCGCTCCGCGGCACGTGGGATCCTCCCGGACCGGGGCACGAACCCGTGTCCCCTGCATTGGCAGGCGGACTCTCAACCACTGCGCCACCAGGGAAGCCCTGATTAAATTTTTTACATCACCAACTTTTGTAAACTCTCTAGCATCATTTTGTATAGTATACTATGCACTTACTGTCAGTGTGCGTACATCATTTTGAGTTATATTTTTCACTTGTTACTTGGTGTAGGCCTTCCTGTATCTGTATATAATGCTTGACTATTTTTTAAATCTTGGGAGAGGGAAAAGAAACTTTAATGGTTCCTTTCTGTAAGGCAAGATCAACCCCAAGTAAAGTGGAGGGAGCAGACTAAGGCAACTACACTGTCCCAGGCGTAATCATTCACTAAGGTAAACAATCCTGCTTTCAGGATATAAAAAGAATGGGGATTGGTTTACACTGAATTACTGGATAAACGTTTAAAACTTTTGCCTTGACCTTAGGGATACGGATACTATGATACTTCGGCTGCTCCAGAATCCCACCATTATGGACTGTCACTTGGCCTCCCTAAATTTCAGATGTTAGGTATATTCCAGCTTTACTAACAGCTATGCACATGTATCTGACATTCAAAAAACTATGCCAATTTTCAAAAACGCTTGTATTTCTACTACCACCTTCGAACACTAAGCTCTATAAGTTCACTACATGCTATACAAAGCATCACGCTCCGGTGCGTTTTTGTTGTTGCTGCTGGCTGTGCCTCTCCACTCGAGGGATCTCAGTTCCCCGACCAGGGAGTGAACCCATTGAAAGCCCCAGAACCCTGACCACTAGGCTGACAGGGAACCCCCTTTGCTCAAATTCTTATAGGGTGCTTCCTTGGTCCAGGATTGCCTTTAACGATGACTTTCATAATTTTGTAATTCTGCTGCGTTCCTTCTTGATTTTGTCCTTTTTAGACAAGAGTCCCAATAAATCCGATATCTCTTTATGACAGCCCCCTAAACAAACCCTGACTCACTGGATGTTTGTTCTCTTAACTGTTCTAATTTCATCATAGGTCCTTTATGTATCAAGTTTTTTTTTTTACTTGGTTGCGCCAGGTCTTAGTTGCAGCATGCATGTAGGATCTAGTTCCCTGACCAGGAATCGAACCTGGGCCCCCAGCATTGGCAGCGTGGAGTCTTAACCACTGCACCACCAGGGAAGTCCCAGTAATTTAAAAGTTTAAAATAGTGTTATTTCATTAACTAGAGAGTGATTTAACAAAGTGTGACAACTGGAACTCAAGGCTGCCCTTTCAGTCAGTCACTTACCTCTCTGTATCCCTTTCATCTATAAAATGGAAGTCATTTTACCTCTTGCCTACCTGGACTGTTTTAAGAAAAAAGTGGTAAAATAGATATAAACTGCTTTAAAAAGATTATCTTTGAACAGCATCTATATAAATAAAAAACAGTAAACCTGAGCGTGAAGTTGACACATAACTCGTCCTCTGCTTAAACTGCTAACCAACAACTACACAGCCGTGTGCATAGGAAAGCACTGCAAATTGGTTCAAATCCAGTCCTGCTACTCAATGACTGACCACTTCATTTCTTTGAACTTCCGCTTCATTGTCAAAGTGAAGGAATTATAATGGTCAGCACAGTGCTTTGAGATTCTGAAGCTATCTTCAGGGTTATGAAAAATTCAAATAGAAGAGATGAAATCAGAAATGACCAGTCCTAAGAATAAAATATCATATAAGGTGAGAAAGTGTAAACTGAGAAGATGTAAAAACAAGCTGCCTCCTCACATATAAAATCACGCACATCCCCCACCCCTCCTAGAATAAGTTCTATATAGAAAATTAGTCATGAGCGTTGTCTGAGCAGAGGGCTGAAGGATGAGAAGGAACCTGCCAGAGGAAGACAAGGAAAAGGAGCATTCCTGAAATAGAGGAAACAGCCAGTGTGAAGGCTCAGCGGTGGAAAGTAAGCTTGTCTTGCTCCCACTTCAGAATGAAGCCCGTGTGACTCAAACTTCAAGGCGGGTGGAGGCCAGCTCACTTAGGGCCTTGTGATGAGAAACCACTGGGACAGTAAACAGGAGAATGACATGGTTTAAGTTTTAAAAGATTACTTAGGCTCTTCTGTGATAATGGACAATACAGAGACAGGTGATAGTGGGAAGCCAGTAAGGGGCCACCTGTTAACAGTTCAGGGAAGGGCTTCCCCGGTGGCACAGTGGTTAGGAATCCATCTGCCAATGCAGGCTATACGGGTTCAATCCCTGGCCTGGGAAGATCGCACATGCTGCGGAACAACTAGGCCCGTGTGCCACAACGAGTGAGCCTGCGCTCTAGAGCCCACGATCCACAACTACTGAGCCCGCGTGCCACAACTACTGAAGCCCGTGCTCCACAACGAGAGAAGCCACTGCACCACAACCAAGAGTAGCCCCTGCTTGCCACATCTAGAGGAAGCCCGCACACAGCAACGAAGACCCAATGCAGCCAAAAATAAATACACAAATAACTTTATTTAAAAAAAATAACAGTTCAGGGTAACAGTGATGGGGCTGGGCCATGGCAGTGGCTGGGTAGGGAGCAAGAAGTAGCTGGTTGTGAGATATATGGTTGTTTTTTTTAAAAATAAATTTATTTACTTATTTATTTATTTATTTATTTTTGGCTGCATTGGGTGTTCGTTGCTGCGTGCGGGCTTTCTCTAGTTGTGGCGAGCATGGGCTAACTCTTCGTTGCGGTGCCAGCTTCTCGTTGCGGTGGCTTCTCTTGCTGCAGAGCGCGGACTATAGGTGCGCGGGCTTCAGCAGTCGTGGCACGTGGGCTCGGTAGTTGTGGCTCGCGGGCTGTAGAGCGCAGGCAGAGGCGCACGGGTTAGTTGCTCCACGGCATGTGGGATCTTCCCGGACCAGGGCTTGAACCCGCGTCCCCTGCATTGGCAGGCAGATTGTTAACCACTGTGCCACGAGATATGTTTTCAAGTTGAGCTAACAGGACTTACCAATAGACTGGTTAGTGCTTAAGAACTCAGTAAACAGTATGGACTTTGGTGAACGGCTTTGGGTCCAAATATCCACAGAGCCCCCTTGCTAGCTGGCAGGGTGACTTTATTAAGCCTCACATTCCTTGTTTGTAAGATAGGCATGAAATAATAGCACCTAAGGTTTGCTGCATGATAAAATGAAATACTCCATAAAAGCTAATAAATGTGAACTATTATTACCACCATTCCTGTAATTATGACCACTGTACACAGGTGGCTGTACTGGCCTTAGGACTCTGGTCCCCCGGCCACCAGCCCTGCTGTCCTCATACTCCTCAGACTGTTCCTTCTCAAACACGAATTTCACGGCACTGTCCTGCT
>NW_006780945.1:1434105-1436372 GCF_000442215.2 Lipotes vexillifer
CCCATTTTCATAAAGTCAAAACTATGGGGAATAGTTTATCTGGTCCTTGATAATCTGATTTCTGTCACCAATTCAAGCCACCTCTCATTTAGTCTTTTGGTTCTATAGAGATGTTTGCAGCTCCTTAAGCAGGTAACAGACCACATTTCTTCCCTGCCTGTGCCTTCTCCCATGCTTTCTCTCTGCCTAAAATGACCTTTTCTAGTGTTCTTCACTAAACTTTTCAGGAATCAACCTAAGTGTAGCCTCCTTAAGGAGCTTTTCCTGACTTCTGATATAGGGTCCTCTTTTAAGGGATCCCACAACATGTGGTCTAGACTGTAAACTCCATATAAGGAAACCTGCTGTAATCTCAAAGCTTGGTACAGCGTGAGGCACATAACAGATGTCTGATAAGTGCGGAATGAGTTGCACTTAAAAATAAAGAGGTGTGGGAGTGAGGGGGAGGCGGTACCTCAGCCTCCCAAAACAGCGGCTGTTACCTAGACTTCTAGCTGATGGTTACAGCAATACAGCCAGCAAGGGGGCTGTGGAAGACCCCAGAGCTAAGGCAGCCACGACACACGCCCGTCTGCACAGCCCTCGGGTGTCTTCCCAGAGGGCACACCAGCCTCAGGGCTGCAGGCCAGCGACCACTGAGGCCAAGAACTAATGAAAAGGCTTGAGTGACCGAGACTGGAGGAAGTGCTAAATGAAAACGGACGCCAGGGTCTTGTGCAAGTCTGAGCAACACAGGTTTTAGATGTTCACACACATATAAAATGGAGGATTCTGGATGCAGGCTCTAAACGGAACAAGTGAACAAGCTCACTGTTCAAAGATGTTCAGGGAAGACTTAAATTAGCTGCTCCTGGGTGGCCTCTGCTGGAAGAGGGAGAACTCTGGAGCTGGGAAGACCCGCGATGGCCTATGGTGAAGGCCCTACCCTGGGTTAACAACTGTAACCCTCCAGTGGACTGTCTGCCCTGCACTGGGGCTGCTGTCACCCCCTCATGCCAACCCCATGTCCTGCTTTTCTGGTGGCTCTGCAGCAACCACTGCCTCTGACCAGCCAAGATCTGGTGGCTGTGGACCTTCTTCTATGAATAGAGCGTGAGGGTCTGTACACACCGCTCCACCCTGAAGCCAAGGTAATGGGCTGGGCCAAAGGTCTGACAAGAAGATTCTAGATTAGGCAAACATTAAACTGGATCTCTTCTTAGTTTTTGAAGGAAGACCTATTTCCTTTTAGTTCGACACTTCTGGAGGACTTTAAGAGCACCAGGAAGATGCCATCTTGCCTAGCTCCCTGTGGAGTGTGTACCAGTTCCTGTTTTCCTTTTGCTGGACAGCAAGAACTAGCAGCTGCAAACCAGAGGGGAAGAAACGAGCCCTTGGAGGATTCCCAACTTCTCCTTTCAGCTGTGGGGATAACAGGCAAACACGTGGCCCTTCAGCAGGGGCTGATGAACTGTGGCCTCCAAGGGCCTCTATGCTCTGCTTCAGGATCCCTCTCTGCCCCTTAGGGCCTGGCAGAGTTGACATGGGGGTAATCAGGTGCCCCTATAGAAAGCTCCCTTCTAGCGCCTTGAGAAAGGATTCCCCTCATTCCCCTTTCACAGGGTAGTCATGAACCCAGCTGACATCACACCCAAAGCAGCAAGGCTTTCCTATACCACCAGCCCACTAGCCCAACCCCAGACAGACACACCCCTCTTCCCTGGGAATCAAGCTTGGGCCTGACTCGTACAACACACGAGAAAGCAGGTGTTCACGAGACCCCGGATCCAATCCTTCCCCATCCAAGAGGGCGTTATGTCTACAGCTGTGCTACTGTCTCTGGAGGTGCTTCAGCCCTTCTTCCAATTCGAGGACGAGGCCCCGGGACTTGCTTTTCGGCGCCTCTTTCCGAGTAGGGTAGGAAGTAGCTTCCTGATCAGAAAAACCCGAACTCCTTGAGTCCCAGCTAACAGAAATAGCGCGGACCCTTCCCTGCTTGCCAGAGCAAGAGGCACCCAGACGGAGGGGCTGCAAGCCTGACCCGTCCTCAACTGGCACGAGAGTGATGCCGTTTCCTGTGGCGTGCATAAAAGCCACTCCTCTTCGTTGGCGTGTCCTTATCTCTTCCTTCTACCGCCACTGAAAAGAACAAGGTCCTTTCCCTTTTTATTGTCCTTCCTCCTTGCTCTGTTCAAATCTGTTTTGATCTTAAAAATCCAGATGTGGCTTATGAAGGAAGCCCTGGAAGAAATAACCCACTGCTGTTTAGACAACATATTCAGGAATGC
>NW_006780945.1:1436437-1473807 GCF_000442215.2 Lipotes vexillifer
AGGAATGCCTATTACTTCCAATTATAGGCAGAGTCACTGACAAAGCCAAATAACGAGCGCAAGCGCCTCTGGAAGTTACTCTCGCTAACCCTCCATGCAGATGCCACGCTGGCCGCCAGCCACCATCAGCTGAGTTCTGTAAGTCATCTTCCAGCTCCACTAAAGTCCCTATTTTACAGGTTTGTGCAAAAAATACTGACACAAAGCCCCTTTTCCTTTCTCCAAATCTAACACCATTCTCCTGAAGCCCTGGCTTGCTTTCAGCCAAACAGGAAGAGTAAGGTAGAGGTAAGACCTTCCCACTGCCCAGATCTACTAACAAAGATCCAGGCAAAGTCGGTGAATCTGATACTCGAGCAAAAGGCCATCTGCTCCATTCCCAACCTCCTCCCTTCTCCAAGTCTTTGGTGCAACACCTACTTTTCTGGGCTGGACAAGAAGAGAGGGTAAATTCTTTCTGACTTACTACACATGGGAATTTCTGGAAAGCTTTACCTTGGATTCAGTTTCACATTCCCTTTCCTGCCTTGCTGAAGGTTCGGGGAGAAGTCTGGGGAGAGGGCTGATACAGAATCCCTGCTCTGAACAGACCCAGCCGGGAGCCCAATGGTGTGGTGGCTCTTGGCTCACCAGAGTGAGACTGTTGAGAAGTCCCTTAAGGTGGCTGCATGTCCATCAGGTTCCAAGAAATAAGTTTGCTGGCTGCTTCTGGATTTTAAATATCAAAGTAATTTCCTACAACGTTATTTTAAGTAAACATCCCTGAAATGCAAACTGTTATAGACACGTTAGCCCTCCAGCCTCAGGAAGGCCCCCAAGCTTGTCCAGAGAGAAGCCACTGTCTACCTAATGTGGCTGTGGAGGGGAAGCAGGTCTGTGGCAAGAAGGTTAAGACACCAACAAGAAGGAACAGGACATCCTAGAAAAGGATGGCAGTGATGGCTGTACAACACTGTGAATGTACTTAACTGAACTGCACACCTAAGATGGTTAGAATGGTGATGGTGCAGCAGGTCCTACCTGCACTCCTTGATCACTTGGTGGATGTCAAACTCGAAGGCTGCCATCAAAATGTTGTCCAGGGGTTCTGGGCTGCTCTCACCTCCCAGAAACAGGTCAAGGCTGGACTGTGGAAAGGTGGTGACCCATTCAATCGCCAGATGGAAGCAGAGACTCAAGGGGGCAGGCAGGGCTGCTGTATAGGGAGCACTGGAGAAGGGTGATGGGGTCCTTCAAAAAGGGACCAAAGGAAAGCTCTTGCCTGTTCTCCAGGGAGGTTCAACTCAATGAGGCCACACGGTGAAAATGACCCAGCAGGGAGCAGAGCCCCCAGGATCCCTACTCCCCACCCCCACCCCAAGGAGCTCAGACTCACCTGGGCATAGAAGTGCAGGTCCATGGGTTTTACTGTGGGGTGAGAGTACAGGAGCCGGGTCACTAGGAAATGATACCAGTTACTCAGAAGCTCCTTCTGCTCCAACAGTGCAGCTTCATCTCCCAGCATGATCTGAGAAGAGAGATGCTTTCCCTTAGGTCTGGGGGTGACTTCCCGATAGTGCTCCTGACCTCAACTGGAGCATCTGGTTTGAAAGCTCTCTCCTTCCCTCAGAGCCAATAAACAGCCCTGTCTCAGGAGGACATGTCGTTGCTGCACTGGATGCCACAGCCCCCGGGGGAAGCCAACTTGGACCCTGGCCTGGACTTGCTTCCCACAGACCTTGCAGAGAGACTCGAGGTGAGGACTAGAGGCGAACGTGCCATCCTGGAGGTGCCGCTCACATCCCTCGTGCCAGTGCTGCCACTTCAACTCCAGCTCCGTTAGTGTCTGAGTGTTACCAGGCTACGGGAAGAGACGCAGAGAGATGCCATCACCGCACAAACCCCTTACACTCATTGAATGAACCCACTCCATGACCCAGAAGAGCAGGGCTGCTCGCACATACGCTGAGAACAGGCATGGTCCGCATCAGGTCCCCAAGGATTCGGCACATGCCTGCAGAGGTGGGGCTGGTGCTGGCTTCCTTGGAGAGCATCTGTCGGGCCTCATCCAGCCGGCCCTGCAGCACCAAGACGGTCACCTGGGAGGGTACCCAAGAACACAAGCATTCACGGAGGCTCGGAAGCCACTCCCCTCAGCCCACACTGGCTTCCTAGCCTTGGAGAAACGTGATGGTTCCCTCCCTCCAGAGGTAATCCAACTCATCCAATCTCCCAGTTTTAACCTATACCATGCTTTTCAAACTGCACGTTGTAACCCACTGCAGGTTATGACCAACTTTAAAAAATTAAATAAAATAGAAAATAAAAAATACCAGAGTGCATCAAATAAAGTACTGGCTCACAAACGTTTCAGTTCAAATACATATACGTATATATACAAACGCTCAGTATAAATACAGTTGATCCTTTCTATTCAGATTCCGTATTTGTGAGTATGCCTACCTGCTAAAACTTATTTGTAACCCCAAAGTCAATATCCGAGGTGCTTTTACCCCCATCTGTGGACATGTGCAGAGGGGCAAAAAATCTGAGTCACCTGATGTGCACATTCCCAGCTGAGGCTGAACGAGGCAGCACTCTACATTCTGGTACCAGCTCTCACACTAAATTAGTGTCTTTCTGGCGATCTATTTAGTGCCACATTTTTTGCATTTTTGTGCTTTCTGTTGGGCCCCCAAGCATTGTGCTGAAGTGCTACCCGATTCCTAACTGCAAAGAAGGCTATGACATGCCATACAGAGAATGTATGTGTTAGATAAGGTAAGAGAACATACGTGTTAGATATACGTGTTCGTTCAGGCAAGGATTATAGTGCTGCTGGCCATGAGTTCAATTTTAATGAATCAATAATACATATTAAATAAGGTGTCTTGAAACACAAACATACACAAGATTATAAACTGATCAGCGGACAAAAATGTTGTGACCAGAGGCTCGAAAGAACGCTGTAATTCCCCTACAAAGAGCGATGGTTCAGTAATCAGGAGCTCAGGGTTCCAGGCAACTTTATAGACCAAAACTATCGTGAATAATGAGAATCAACATTATATACATACAAGTATATACGTAAAACATACACAGTAAAAGTTCTTCCATTAAGCCACGCTCAAAAAAGCCAAGGATACATACGCTGACAAGTCCCCAATTCCTCTCTCGAGCCTGGACTTCCTTCTCTGAATTCCAGACATGTATATCCTACTGCCAGTCAATGTCTCCACTTGGCTCTCCTAGGCATCTTGTTTAACATGCCTAAAAGTAAACACCCGGGCACCTCCAACTCACCAACCCACATTCTTCTATTTCTTACACATCCAATCCATTAGCAAATCCTATCACTGTATCTTTAAATTGCATCCAGAATCAAATCACTTCTCACCATCTCCTGCGCTCAGCTCCTACCCTTGTCCAAGTTGCCACCACCTCTGCCTGGTTTAGGACCTCAGCCTCCAAACTGGTCTCTCTGCTCTGCCTTTGCTCTGCTCTCAGCAGTGTGGCCAGAGGACCCTTTGAAAACCCAAGTTAGATCACAGTGCTCCTTCGCCTGACTCTCCAGTGTCCCCATCACCCCATCTGACTCAGGAGTAAAATGGGAGCTCTAACCTTGTCCACCAACTAGCTCATACATTTATGCCCTTCAATGAATTTAATCATAGCAGCCACGTGGGGTAGGTGTTGTTATTATCTCCATGGTACAGAGGAGGGAACTAAAGGCTGTTAAGTAGCTCTTTCAAGAGCTCACAGCTGGTAAGAGGCAGAGCTGGGATGCTAACCCGGGCAGTTTGGCACCACAGGCCATGTTCTTACCACTCAGCTACGCTGCCTCTCTAAAAGCTAAAGCCCTTTTACCCCTCCTCGCCTTCTTCAGGTCTCTGCTCACATGTCACCCCACAAGGGAGGCCTTCCTTGACACCCCTACTCTAGCACTCCCAATTCCCCTCCCTTGCTTCATTTGTCTCCACAGCACTTCACTTTTACACATGCTACATATTCGACTTGTTTCTGTATTTATCTCCTGTCTCCTAACCCAGGATGTAAGCTCCGTAAGGGCAGGAATCATTGCCCTCTTTGCTCATGGTTGTTTCTGCAGTGCCTGCAAACAGTAACACTCAATAAATACTCAGTGAATGAATCAGAGACTCAAAATCTAGGCCCAATAACTTCTGGGCAAAGTCTCTCCCCCTTACCTGCACAGATCTCCTGGCACCAAAAGGCCCAGGAACAGCCTCAAAGGCGACAACTCCTTACTTGAATTTCAGATTTGATAAGTCTCCTTCAAGTCAACCAGCAACCTCCTCCCTGCTCCCTCCCAACTGCGTCACAGGTCGGTAGAGGTGACTAGGAAAGTACTGCTCTCACAGAAAGAGAATACATACACACAGGCTGACTTTCAAAGTGATAATCCAAAGTGACTCTGGGATCATCAATGTCTTTGTTTTGTTTTTGTTTTTTAAATATTTATTTATTTATTTAGGCTGTGCCAGGTCTGAGTTGCAGCACGCAGGATCTTCGTTATGGCATACAGGCTCTTTAGTTGTGGCATTCGGAATCTTTAGTTGCGGCACGCGTGTGGGACCTAGTTCCCTGACCAGGGATCAAACCCAGGCCCCTTGCGTTGGCAGCACGGAGTCTTAGCCACTGCGCCACCAGGGAAGTCCCAAGGTCTTTGTTTTTAATAGCTTTACTGAGTTACAATTTATACATTATAAACATTCACTTGTTTAAGTGTATACTTCGATGAATTTTAGTGAGTTCCCAAAGTTGTGCACCATCACCATAATCCAGTTTTAGAACATTTCTATCACCTCAAAACAACTTTCATGCTCATTTATATCAAACCCCTACCCCAGCAGCTATCCATTGGTTTTGTATTATCTTCATGCCTTCTAATCCTTAGATCCACAAAGAAATCAAAATTCCCTTCTCACTGCAAAGTCTACAAAGCATTACTTTTCTTACATGATAACTTAGTTCAAAACTCTCCCACAGGGCTTCCCTGGTGCTGCAGTGGTTAAGAATCCGCCTGCCAGTGCAGGGGACATGGGTTCAAGCCCTGGTCCGGGAAGATCCCACATGCCGCGGAGCAACTAAGCCCATGCGTCTAGAGCCCGTGCTCCGCAACAAGAGAAGGCACCGCAATGAGAAGCCCACGCACCGCAACGAAGAGTAGCCCCTGCTCGCCGCAACTAGAGAAAGCCCAGGCACAGCAACACCCAACACAGCCAAAAATAAATAAATTAAATAAATAAATTTATTAAAAAAGAAAGAAAAACAAAACCTCTCCCACGGAGCAGGGAAGAAAAAAGACCTAAGCACGTCTCCGTAATTGCAGACTCAAAGAACCAAGTGCACACAGGCTCAGCAGGCAAACCCTCCGGCCTGCCTGTGAGCACAGGGAAAAGAAAATATAAGGTGGAAGGCAGGGAGGCCCAGCCTGCATGAGGGTCTTACCAAGTTCCAGAATCTCTCGTGTTTGCTCGGATTCTCACTGCCCAGAACATCTGCCGACAAACTGTCCACCTCACACACGTGCAGTTGGACCCAGTCAAGGAGGTGAAGGAGAAGAGGGCCGGCTGGAAGGAAAAGCTCTCGTCACACACACAAAAGCAGTACATTCCACTTTCCCAAAGTACAGAGAACGCAGGACACACGAGCTGACTATGCAGGAAGTGGTTGATCCCTCTTGAGTGAGCGCACATGTGGTCCTGAATAAAGGGCTGAGCTAGCAAATGGACTTTTATGGAATGCTTCCTCTGGCCAGGCAGCTCCACCTTTCACTGACTCCTGGGAAGGGCTGGACATGAGACCCAGACCTCACCACCCCACCCCACCCCAGATTCTTCAGAACTACGCAATACTCACTGGCTATGTAAGTCACGGCCATATAGGGACTGGTACTGACTAGGTGCCAGGTATGCAACAATGATAAAATCATAGCGACAGCCCTCAAAATCTACTGGAGGAGGCGGGCACATAAACAACTAATTTTAATTTCACGTTGCTCCGTGCTTTAGCAGGAGTATGAATAAAAAGCTATGACTACAAAGAGACTATGAATACACATTTATGAATAACAGTAAACATAAACCATTAAAAGAATGCAAAAAAGCCCGTAGCACCTCCACAGAGAGCCCACTCAAGCCAGGACACTGTACTGACCACAATTTAATTCGAGATCAACAGAATAATTTGGAGTGGACCATTAACTTGTAGGGTTGCCCCTGCCCCAATCACTAGTGAAAAGAACTGTCAAAGTGACTTTGCCACCTACCACCTGATTCTTCTTCATATCCGTAAAACCTTTTTCCTTTTTAAAATTTTAAACAACAGAAATGTATTGTCTCACATTTCAGGAGGCTAAAGGTCTGAGACTAATGTGTTGGAAGGGTTGGTTCCTTCGGAGGCTAAGGAAGAACCTGTGCCACGCCCCTCCCCTAGCTTCTCCTAAATCTTTCTTAAGCTTGACCAGTCCATGATACAAATATCGACCACCCCTTTCGCACGCTAGTTTAATATCTGTTTTCTTGGTATTTTTCAGGGGTCACCTGCCTAAGATTTTAGATTTTCAGAAGATTGTCTGATTCTTTTTGCAGTATCTGACAAAACAGCAGGCTTCTTTGGGTATCACGTAATACTTTCTGATGGTTATGTTGATGAAAAGCAATGAAAAGAACATTCTAGGCAACACAACACTCATCACAACATAGAAGAGGGCAGGGGGACACCTCTGATGCTGTGACAAGACGATCCTGCGCTCACCTGGGGCTACTTCAATAAAAAGAATCTCACAAAGGTTCCAGATGAGCTCCATTGCCGACAGACTGGAGACCTCAGGAAGAAATTGAGACAAAGTTTTGACTGAAAACATTCCTGAGGTTTTTTCTTAAAGCAAAGAAACAAAGGATAGCTTGAAACACATCACGGTCATTCATTAACTCAACATTTACTGACTATTCCTATGGCAGGGTTTCCCACAAGGCAGCCAGTGAGAGAATTTTAGGGGGTGGGACACGGACTAATATTTTCTATTTTAATCGTTGTGGTTTTAGTTTAACGCACATTAGAAAAATATAACTAGCTCATTACACCCATGATCTTCATGAATATTATGGTTTACCAAGAGGCTCTGAGTGTAAAGGGAGAGACGATTTTTAGAAAAATATTCACTAAATAATATTACAATATATAGATACAGCAAAAATTGTCAAGTTGGTATTCAAGGGACTGACACTTAGGAAACAGTCTACTAAAAAGCAAACCCGGGACTTCCCTGGAGGTCCAGTGGTTAAGACTGCACACTTCCAACGCAGGGGGCGCAGGTCTGGGAACCAAGATCCCATGTGCCGTGGCCAAAAAAAAAACACAAACCCAATATAAGACACCAAAATAAATCGGGTCTGGACCCTGCCCTTAGGAATATGCAGTATTCCCTCCCCCATCATTCTTCTGTGCAAAATCACAAAATACCTTAACCATAAGGAAAAATAAATGTTTTGATGACAGAGATAATGCACCAGTCCCTATTCACTACTGAGTTTGAACAATATCAAAATTCTAACCAAAGAAAGAGAATTCTTCAAGTCATCTTCCAACTAAAGTTAAACAACCGGCAGCTTAAAAATGCTGGGTTCATTAGCTGAGTTCAGTTTATGAGATTAACCAGTGATTCCAAAAGCTCAGCTCACTATCTCAGGTGACACAGTGTGGTTAGGATTTATATTTCCCGTAAGAGTTGAAAACTAATACAAGTATTTATCAAGCACATCCTTGTGTTCCAATGTGCGAGGCCTTGAAGGGGGCACCGGCCAGTTCAAGATGATTCTTACCACCCCAAGGAGTCGCCTATCTACCTGGAAAGAGAGACTTCTGCAAAACCAGTGATTGCAATGCCACTGCAGGTGGGTGCTGAGGATGCAGCTGGACATAAAGGAGGCACCAGTATAACAAAACCCCCTTACCTGGATGCTAAACTGGCGGTCACTGGCTGGATCTTTACCAGCAACTAACAAAACAAAAGACATTTTAAGTGAGCAATAAAACTTTAGTCTTACTGTTATAGCTTCACATATAAGTATTGTGGCTTGTGCCTTCTAAGACCATCCATTTTCACTATAGATTTTTTGAAAAAGGCTTCATAGCTCTGTTGTAGATGAATGATCTTAAACCAAGGCCTTCAAATTACAAGTGGCTCTTTCAACTACAATACAGCAAATGTAGAGACCACCATGTTATATAAGACTCTACCCAGCATCTAGGAGTCACACGGCTCTCGTGGTTATTATGACTTTAAATCACCAAGGTCAAAGAACTGGGAATGTGATTATCGAAGATCTTGAATTTGGCCCTTCAGCCTCATATGTGTCAACATAATATGTTCTAATTTGAAAAACGTACTCAAGACAATTGCCAAAAAATTAAGGATTATGTAAGATGGGAAAGTAGGAGTTTTGAACTGGAATGTCAATCAGATTTTAACTTGTCGTATTTATAGCCAGATAAATCCTTCAACTATTATCACATATAAACAGACAAAGTCCTTACTTGCAAGCTGGTGCATTTCCTCCAGGCATGCTCTTATGACTGATCGGTAGTTTTTACTCACTCGAACCAACCTAAAAACAATGAAATGACATAAAAGACGAACCTGGAACACTTTGTGGTGATAGAAAGTAAGGAACATCTTGTGAAGATAGAAAGTATTAAAAAAAAAAGATAAAAAGTTGCTGAAAGACAGGAACCAACTTGAAGGAGCTCCTAATGACCAAAGCTGAAACAACTTGAGCGACAAAATAAGTAAAACACCACATAACCCACTGACTAAAATAAATATCCTTGAGTCCACACTGATATTAATTGTTGCAAATGAGACCCACTGATGGACCCTAAAATTAGTTGCTGAAATTTGAGGAGAAATGGGATTTGCATAGTCTCAAGGTTTCTACCCCAAATACTTATTAGTTACACAGGGAAAGATGGTAACTTTACAGTACAGAAACCCAGCAGAAACCACATTAACCAAGCAATCAAGGTCAACAATAACATAAGAAGGCATCAGCATCATGAAGCTCGTGATATAATGTACTGAGAAGGACATATCACACCACTTCTGTGGTATTCTTGCTAAAAATGCATAACCTCTGTCCAATCATGAGAAAGCACCAGACAAACCCAGGACAGTTTTGAGGGACGGTCTCCAAGACAATTGGTCAATATTTTTCAAAAGTGTCAAGGTCATGAAGGAGATGAGGGAGAAAAAAACTAAATGCAATCTCATTTGGCTGCAGAAGAGAAAAAAGGACATTAGTGGAAAACTCAGTGAAATTCAAATCAGGTCTTCAGTTAATCATACTGCATCAATTTTTTTTAAAAATTAATTAATTTTATTTTTGGCTGTGTTGGGTCTTCATTGCTGTGCGCAGGCTTTCTCTGATTGTGGCGAGCGGGGGCTTCTCACTGTCGGGGCTTCTCTTGTTGTGGAGCACGGGTTCTAGGCGTGCAGGCTTCAGTAGTTGTGGCACGTGGGCTCAGTAGTTGTGGTGCACAGGCCTAGTTGCTCCGCGGCATGTGGGATCCTCCTGGACCAGGGCTCGAACCCGTGTCCCTTGCATTGGCAGGCAGATTCTTAACCACTGCGCCACCAGGGAAGCCCCATATTGCGTCAATGTTTAAGTTTCCTGGTTTAAATACCAGTAATGTGGTTATGTAAGATATTAACACTAGAGAAGCTTGGTAAGGGATGTACAGAAATCTATTATTTTTGTACCTTTTCTGTAAGTTTAAAATTAGTTCAAAATAGAGTTCTTCAAAAAGGAAATAGCAGATTGTAAAGCAACTATACTCCAATAAAAATTAATTTAAAAAAAATTTGGTAGAAAGGGTTCTACAACTAAGCAGGTGGCAACAAGGTCATCTCTCCATCAACACCATAGGCTGTTTGAAATAGGAGAGACCTCACAGGTCTATAAGTCTGGGTCTTTGTTTCGGAAATGATGCAAAAGAAGCCTAAATCATGGGGTTTCCCTGGTGGCAAAGTGGTTAAGAATCCGCCTGCCAATGCAGGGGACACGGGTTCAAGCCCTGGTCCGGGAAGATCCCACATGCCACGGAGCTCCTAAGCCTGTGCGCCACAACTACTAAGCCTGCACTCTGGAGCCCACGAGCCACAACTACTGAGCCCACATGCCACAACTACTGAAGCCCACACGCCTAGAGCCCATGGTCCGCAACAAGAAAAGCCACCGCAATGAGAAGCCCTCGCACCACAACGAAGAATAGCCCCCGCTCGCCGCAACTAGAGAAAGGGTGCGCACAGCAACAAAGACCCAACACAGCCAAAAATAAATAAATAAATAATTAATTAATTAATTTTTTTTTAAAAAAGAAGCCTAAGTTCATGCTCTAAACACACACGCACACACAAAGGAAATAGCAGAACAAAACAAACAGAAAGCAATCGGCTATTAGTTACCAATATGCACATCCTTAGCAAGAAACATTAGTTCTAAATGAAGAAACCTAAAGGACACCTACTGGCTCCATTTATTTTCGTTCTTTTTTTTTTTTTTCTGGCTCCATTTAAAGATGAACAGAAGCTACAATGGGGGCAGCAGGAGGTGAAGCAACTTGCACACACTGTCTCACCTAATCCTCACTACTCCCTACCCCCTTTCACAGTCAAGATTCAGGCCCAAATAAATAACTCACCCAGCCAAAAAACAAGGTAATATGCTGACCCTCATGCACAAAACAGGAGCTACCATCCCACCATTAGTAGGATATTTACTAATTTATTAATTCAGCAAACAATTTAGGGCACCTACTGTATAGATGCACGAGGAGATCTGGGAACAGAGGTCCCACATGAATAAGACAGGGTCCCTGCCTTCCAGGAATTACAGGACTTTTGACATACTTTTTCCCTGGAGTCATAATAGATTTCTCTGAGTTATCAATATTCTGTACCACAGCCTCTTGTCACCAGTGATCTCTCACACGGAAGTAAAATACTCTGACACTGTGGTTAATAATAAGACATATAAAACTGGTCTTCGGGACTTCCTGCAGGGGGTGAGGGCTCAATCCCTGGTTGGGGAACTAAGACCCCCCCATGCTGCGCAGTGCAGCCAAAAAGTTAAAAAAAAAAAAAAAATTAAAACTGGTCTTCATCCCCAGTCCCTGACCCACAGCTCCTAAAATCTTTGAAAATTCCTAAGTGGTAAGAGTGCTAGAAGCATCTTTTGTTCCAACTCTGGGTGGCTCCTGGATGAGGGCTGGTCACAAGAAAGACCAAGTCATAATTACAAACTTGAAATTTTCAGCCGTGTCCCTGACTTCTCTAGAGAGGGGAGAGGGCTGGAAATGGAGATAATAATTGATCATGCCTACATGAGGAAGATTCCATAAAATCTCAACAGCGTGGGGTTTGGAGAGCTTCCAGGTAGGTTAGCACATCCATGTACCAGGATGGTGACACAACCCAGCTCCAGAGAGACAGAGGTTCCTGCACTTGGGACCCTTCCAGACCACGCCCCACGTACATCATCTGGCTGTTTTTCTGTGTCCTTTCTCATATCCTTTAACGAACTGGTAAATGTGCTTCCTTGAGTTCTGTGAGCTGCTCTAGCAAATTAATCAAACCTAAGGTGGTCATGGGAACCTCTGATTTATAGCCAAGTTGGCCAGAAGCTGTGGGTAACCTAGGGACACACTATTTGTGATTGGCATCTGAATGGGGGACAGTTTTGTGGGACTGAGCCCTTAATTTATGGAATCTGATATTATCTCCAAGTAGACAGTGTTAGAATTGAGTTGAATTATAGGATACCCAGCTTGTTTCAGAGAACTGCTTGGTGGGGGAAAAATCCCAGACATCTGGTGTCAGAAGTGTTGTGAGGAAAACACAGGAGGGAAAAAACTGTTTTTTTGTTGTTTTTTTTTTCAATACAGATATCAACACTGTCCATTCCCTAACCGTATGAATGGACTCTAAGAAAAACCTAACCCAGGGGTTCTCAAAATCCACTGTGCTTAAGACTCACCTAGAGATTTTAGGATCCACCCCTAGAAACTGTGGTGATATGAGGTGGGGCCTAAACAAGTATCTGACACTGATGCAGTTAACTCATGAACCACACTCTAAACAATTCTCGTCTATAAATAATACAAGTTTTCTGGTCTCTTCACAAAAAAAATGCTCTAAAAATAATTCTTTAAAGACAAAACAAAACTCCCAAGAGTAGAACCTCATTCAATGACTCTCAGGTGCTTATCTGGCTTAAATTTTATTCTTTGGAGGGTAAGTGAAGTAGGAATATAAACAAAGAAGCAGCCAGTAAGTCAATCAGCAGCCACTTGCACACTCTCTGTAAGACATTTCCATCCATGACCATTAATACTGCCCACTAAAGAGGACACAAACTAGAACCAGGAGTCCCTTATTTCTCCAGGAGAGCCATCCATCACGCAAAAGGATAAGGATGCGTTTCATTCGGTTTTCCACAATTCAGTTCTGGGCTGCAGCACCTATCAGCAGCCCCTACTTACTGAGTTTTTCTGGATTTTCCAGTCAACGCTTCTTCAATTCTCTGGAGGCCCACAAAGATCCCATGGGATTCATTGAAGAGTTTTCTCAGGATTTGAGAGTAAACATCCTCATTCTTTCGGATTATATGGATAAAGGGGCAACCTGGCATCATGTCTGATTTTTCTGAAACAAAACAGAAAAAAACTTGAACACCTATCACCATCATCCTCATAAAAGAACCCACTCTAAAAACTCTGAGTTATCTAATTACAAAAGCTTCAGCTTCTTTGCTACTGATTTCACTTATTAAAAATGATATGAATTATCATTTATCCACACGTGAATTTTTACTTTTTTTTTTTTTGGTCGCACCACGCGGCATATGGGGCCTTAGTTCCCCGACCAGGGCTCGAACCTGTACCCCTTGCAGTGGGAGCATGGAATCTTAACCACTGGAATTCCCCCCACATGAATTTTTAAACACAAATGTTTACTCTCAGACTTTACTCCTCAATTCACTGGCATATTTTGTAATGACCTTTCACCTCCATCAACTGAAATATACTAGGAAAAAAAGTAAACTCATTTAATATTAGCCTATGTAATATTCAGTAAACAAGATAAACCTATAGCTGAAGTGTTATATAACATCAAAGTAAATATTATTTTTATTTTACTTTTTTGCTGCCACTACTCCTAAAACAAAGAATCAAGAACTGACTAAACTATTTTGCAACAGTGATGAAAAGGCTCTATAATGATAAATTATGAACCACCAACTTGTGGAAATTTCTTATAAACAGCTTCTCAAATAAGTTGTGATAATGTTCAATGGCTTGTCTTGAAAGTGATTTCAATAGATATAAACAAAAAAAAGAAAGAAAACCTTGAGTTTCCAACAATCGAGGACAAGCCAGAAATGTTGATAAGCTTTCCTATTAAGTAGGAAAAGGGCCATCCAGACCTAGTCACCGAAGTTTCTCTTCTGAGCAACTTCCACAGCTCTGCCAAACTTGAGATCTTCAATACCAACATATTCCATAAATATTTAATAACATTAGGGATAATTATTTATTTATTTATTTACTTATTTGGCTGTGTCGGGTCTTAGTTGCAGCTTAGTTGCGGCATGGGCTCTAGAGCGCGGGCTCAGTAGTTGCAGTGCGCGGGCTCTCTAGTTGCGGTGCGCGGGCTCTAGAGCGCAAAGGCTTAGTTGCCCCGCAGCATGTGGGATCTTAGTCCCCTGACCAGGGATTGGACCCATGTCCCCTGCATTGGAAGGCGGATTCTTATCCACTGGACCACCAGGGAAGTCCACGTTAGGGATAATTTTTAACTATAAAATCAAGAAAAACTACATTGTTCAAAAATTACATGAACTTCACACCATGTAATCTGCCAAAATTATATGACCTTCATTAGCTCAATCTGCTCCTTTAAGAGGAGAACCTCCACATTTGGATAAAGAATGTTGCAAATATTACAAGAAAATCTCTTCAGCATTTTCTGAGATTTCTCTCTTGAAAAGGAGAAAGGAAAATCAAATATCAAGATTTCAGTTTTCCCTTGCTACTAGAGGGAATCAGTATTGGAAAGGTAAGATCCATGTCTGATACCTAATGGAGCTTAGAGAACAAAGCCAAGGACAAATCATTTTGCTCTCTAGCTCATTTGTGCTATGTATTAACAGCCTACGAAATTCAATCAAGTTCACAATGCTAACATAAAGGTAAGGGCTATGATATTTGCAAAAATTCACAATGAGGGGACTACTATAAAGAGAATTAGTAAAAAAAAATAAAATAAATTAAATTAAAAGAAAGAGAATTAGTTACTCTGGACAAAAAGGAAAAAAAGCTTCACGTATTCAAATATAAAGAAAACCTTTATTTAACACTGGAAGACCATTGTTAACCTTTTTTCCTGGACTCAAAATCTGCCAGGTCTCATAAATCAATGAAAATCTTAAACAGCTACATAGTTTCAAAAATGAACATGGTACAAAATAAGTGCAACAGTTTCATATTTCAGCTAGTCATATCTGAGAGAAGAAAAAAAATAAATGTGCCAAGATAGATAATCTAAAAGAAAAGAAGAAAAAAAAAAACTACCTTTTTTGTTGAAAGAGGTTTCACACACCAGCATCTCCCCTGGACCCCAGTCAAAACACATTTGCTTCTTCTGGGAATTCACTCCCGGAATCAACTAGTAAAAAAAATAAGGCACAGAAACTGTTATTCTTCCTAAAGGCTTTGCTTTCAAATGACTTGCAGGTATAATCCTAGAAGCCAGTGGTCGTGAAAGTTATTAAGTTCTAATCTATGAACACAGCTGAGTGTGACTGAGCAGCCCTGTCTGTTAGACCCTAAATGAACAAGTGAATTTTGTTAGGCACGTCAACCCAGCCTGTCACTTCTGAATTGTTGATAAAAAGGAAAGCTACACCCCCAATCAATTACTATATGGTAATTCCGTGATCTGTAGTTCAGAAAAAGGGAAGTTAAAAAAATTAAAAAGGAATTGAACTGTTACTCACTAAAAAGACAGAGACCTCCAATCCCATGGCTTCTGTGTCACATCTTTTATGACTTGATTTTTTTACTCCAACTCAGTAAAAAATCCCTCTAAGTCTCAGCTTCATAAATCCAACTGCCTAATCCACACCTTTATGAGCTGTCTAACCTCTAGAGCTATATCCATAACGTCAAGAACCAAAAAAGGAACTCTTGATGCTCATTCCCAAACCTCATTCCACTCCCCCAGTGGGACCAAGCCTTTCCCAACTGTTAGGAACAATCCTTGTAATACCCCGCTTTCCCTCATCACCCACTGAGTTTATTTTAGCTAAATATGCATCTGTCCTATACCCCAGCAATTCCATTTCTAGGTATTTATCTGCAAAGAAACAACCAAAGAAAGACAACAAGAACTGCAACTTATATTTCTTAAGAGCCCTTGACCTAAAAAGATAAGACCACTGGCCTAGAAAAACTGCTCAAGATTATTCTCTCTCTGAATCTACACTTAAACATCCCTGAATCTGCTAATTTCTAACTGGCCTTCATGTGCCTTGATAAGAGGAAGCAGCTGCGTGAAGAGCAGGCCCAACTACTGCTACACAGGTGACAATGGTTTTCAGGGTTATTCATCAGCCTCCTGAGGGTGTGTTCAGCGTAAGCCCAAAGAGCAGACTAACTCTCAAACACCCACGTGACTGAGTTCGAACTTGCAGAGTTGAGGTTCAGATTCTAGACTATGCAGTTCTGCCAAGATCATGGCCCCCTGAGAGGCTGTGTCCACAAGGCCAACCAGTTTCCTACCTGGTCTCCCCAACACCAATGTAAAGCTGGGTTATCACAGGTCAACCATCACTACTGGTGGCAAAATTAAGCTTAGATCATTTTCATTCCATTTGTAAATGCATGACTCATTGTCATGGTTCAATAACAAAGTGGCTCTCCTGGGCTGCACAGGGTACTGGGAAGGTTTCCCCATCCAAAGATTCAGACATAAGTGAAGGAGGGAAAAGCAAGATAACACGTAGTCTGTAAAAGTTCCAGTGATTCCAATAGCCTCATTTTTCACCCCGGAAACACGAACATAATCCTTGATAGACATTTAATATTTAAGATACTTTATATATGCATTAAAAGTTAACAATCTATAGCATATAGGAGTAAGCTTTATAGAGAGTAACAACCCACGTTAACTGCTATTTAAGATCTCATGTCTCTTTTTGTCCAGTTAGCTTTGAAATGACTTCTATTTTCAGTTTTTGGCTCTGTCAGATACTGCTTTGCAATCTGATGGCTTTAGCTGAAAACTGAAGGCATCTTAACCTTCTAAAAAGCAAAAATACAAGGTCAGGCAACTTGCAGTTTAGTGGGGCTTATAGGTTACCAAGAGCTAAGAGATGCAGAACAAGCCTAAACGGACAGAAATATTTGACCTAGTCAGGAAAGGCTTTCCTGACAAAGAGGCTACTGGAGCTTGCATGTAAAAAATGAACAGAATATAAACCTAAGAGAGAAGAGATCCCAGGCAGGGGGAACAGTAGGTGTCTCTTATCTAACAACCATGAATCTCTTTATAAGCATCATAGATCATCCACACCTGACATACTCTCTTGAGAGTTCAAATACAACTGAAAGGAAACAGAGCAATAAAAGCAAGAATAGTCGCCCGAAAGAATAATTATATTTAGTAAACCTTGGGCCAGCTCAAGCAAAGCCAAGCTCACGGCGTTGCGATGTGAAGCTTAGCTCGGCTGGGAGAGAAAAGCCCCAATTCCTGTGCTTGGTCCAAGTCCGCTCATTAAAGCATTAGCCCAAAAGGAAAAGCCAGAGAAGTAGGAAGGTCGGGAAGACAAGGGACGGAAAGGGATGGAGTGGGGCCTCCAGGGCCAGGTATTCTGAGTATACAAAGGGGCAGAAACCCAGCGACCACTGCGACCCAAACACGGGCACCTAGTTAATGTAACTTCTGGACGATGGCAATTGTACTGAGGGAAGGGGACGAGCACCTCGCAGGCGGCAGAGAGATAGACAAGCCTGCAGGGACGAAGCGGACGCAATCCTCGGACCTAGAAGGCAAACAGTACTGTTCGGGGCACCCTTACAGTGACTGTCGGCTCGCCATCTAGCTCCTCCATAGCGCAGCACCTCACCGCCCGGAACTCGCAAGGCAGCCTCCGCTCTCAGCTCGGGCCTCCCGCTCAGAGCCGGCTGCGAGAGAGGACCCCGTCCGAGCACCTCCTGAACTGCCTGCAGGGCCAAACCTCCAACGCCGAAGGGGCCTCCCCTCTTGGCCACGACCACCCCTCTGCGGCACTCCACACGTGTCTCTCCTTCCTGGCCTCGACAATACGACAGGGAAAACAGCGCCAGCGGCAGCCTATCCACACAGTACCGCTCTCGCCAGATCCGGCGCCGCCACGGACAACCCCGAGCCAGGCAGAGAGAAGGTCCCGGAGACGGCGGGAGCGGCGGTGATGCGGCTGCGCGTGCGCGGGACGGGGCGAGCGCTGGGCTTGGTAGGGGTGTGAGTGAGCGCACCACCTCTCCCGATACTGGCTTTCCACTCTGCTTCTTGGTCTGCAGGTTAGCGTCGGCGCCGGGGCTTCTCTGAACAGTGTCCGTGGCGAGAGAGCCCTGTCGGTTCTTCGGGCTTGTGTACGAAGGTATTCGCCGCCACTCCCACCCCAAAAGGCTCAAAAGTCATGGGGACAAAATTGATGCAACTGAAACAGCTGTGAAATTGAGACCCCTGGGTTCAATTGAACACAAATACCGGTTGTTATCTCACAAAAGAAAAGCAGGAAAAGACACTCAAATTAGGGAATCCCAGGTCTTATTATGGAAAACCTCAACAAAAGTGCTCCAATAGGGGCTTCCCTGGTGGTGCAGTGGTTGAGAATCTGCCCGCCAATGCGGGGACAGGGGTTCGATCCCTGGTACTGGGAGGATCCCACATGCCGCGGAGCAACTAGGCCTAGGCCCGTGCGCCACAGCTACTGAGCGTGCGCGTCTGGAGCCTGTGCTCCGCAACGGGGGGCCGCGACTGAGAGGCCCGCGCATCGCGATGAAGAGTGGCCCTTGCTCGCCGCAACTGGAGAAAGCCCTCGCACAGAAACGAAGACCCAACACAGCCAAAAATGAATAAATAAATTTAAATTTTTTTTAAAAAGTGCTCCAATAACCTAAAGGAGTTATTTATTTTGTAAATGCCATATGTACAAATATGTAAACATACAAGGAATAGCATAGTACTGGTTCTAAATTCCCAGATAAGCGAGTTTTTTTCTTTTTTTTAACGAACGGAAGGTAATTCGAAATCTTAAAATAAACCTTAGGAAACAGTGCCTGAAAATGTAGCAGCTTTTATTAGTTAGGAAAGAAATTTGATCTGAAAACAAGACAAAATTTCAGTAATTTTCTTGGGGAAGGCTTCTTTCCCTGAGATGATTCTGAACGACCTATTTGAATGGTGAAAATAAGATGACTTAGAGTGGTTAGGAAAATGCTATCACCCCAATAGTTTGTTCTTTAGAGTTACACAGTGTTTAGTAAAGGAAGAAAAATCCTGTTGCTATCACAATTTATCCAAATTCCTATCTCTGAAGACAGCCATCTATAGGATAAAATTTAATGTAGTTTTGCGCAAAATTCCACCCTGTTCAACCATTTGTGTCTGGCTGCATTTTCCAAATGTTTCACAGAGTTTTACTGAACTGTTTCTGACACCAGTGGTGTGGCTACGAGAAATTATGCATCCGTGTCCATTTTCTAGTGGGTAAAAAGAGTCCTAATATTTTTCAGAATGTAAATATATCAGTTTTTAAAAACTGGTTATTATATCTGCTCTATTAAAAATTCTTCAAGCAGCAGAAGTTAAAGCCAAACTTAGTAAGACATTGATAGAAATCATGCCTAATTTCCTTCAGAAAAAGTTATTCTGGGGAATAGGTTGGAAGACCAGCAAGGAAAACCATTTTTCTCCAAAGAAGACCTGAGAAAAAAATAAATTTAACTGCAAAAGAGAGCTCTCCTGTTCACTGCAGGGTGTTGAGCAGAACATGGCCCCTGGCCTCTATCCAGTAGATGCCAATAATATACCCCTCAATAATTGTGACAGCCAAAAAAGTCTCTAGAAGGTGGGGGTGTGAGGATTTGATGAAGGAAGTCAAAAGATACAAATTTCCAGTTTGGGGACTTCCCTGGTGGTCCAGTGGCTAAGACTCCGCACTCCCAATGCAGGGGGCCCAGGTTCGATCCCTGGTCAGGGAACTACAACCCACATGCTGCAACTGATAGTTCACATGCCACAACTAAAGATTCTGCATGCTGCAACTAAAAAAAGGATCCCACACACAGCAACGAAGATCCCATGTGCCTTGACGAAGACCCAGCGCAGCCAAATAAATATTTTTTAAAAGACTAGATTAAAATTAATTAGGTAAATAAATTTTTTTTAAAAATGACGGATGTTCAGTAAACCTACTGTGGCCGTTATTTCATGATATAGGTAAGTCAAATCATTATTCTGTATACTTTAAATTTATGTAGTGGTGTTGTGTCAATTATATCTCTAAGACTGGAAGAAAAAAAATGTCTCAAGATATTCCCAGTGTCCCCTAGGGGACAAAATCACCTCTTTTAAGAGCTACTGGCATAGATATTCAACCACAGAGGAAGAGAGGAACAACCAGGTAAATATATTATCAATGAGATATCCACCTATTTAGAAGAATTACAAAGACTGATAAGAAAATGGAAAAGTCTTTCAGGAAGTTTTAAAGTGTTCACCTTTTGGTCCCCATAATTGTACTTGCCTGTTCAGTGATGTAATACTACTCAACTATAAAAAGCAGTGAAATAATGCCATTTCCAGCAACACGGATGGAGCTAGAGATGATCATATTAAGTCAGTTAGAGAAAGACAAATATGTGATATCACTTACATGTGGAATCTAAAAAAATGATACAGGGGACTCCCTGGTGGTCCAGTGGTTAGGACTTGGCACTTTCACTGCAGGGGCCTGTGTTCTATCCCTGGTCAGAGAACTAAGATTCCAGAAGCTGCGCAGTGCAGCCAAAAAAGAAAAAAGAAAAAGAAAAAGAATTTAAAAAATGTTTAAATGATACAAATGAACTTATTTACAATGCTGGTGCAAGTTTGGGTCCCATTTTCTTTGCCATGACCCAAGGATAGAAAGCTGGAAGGTTTCCAGAACATCACAGATTCTGTGATTGTCTCCAGATTTCCTGCAGTATTCAGGAATAGAGTATTCAGTATTCCTGCAGTATTCACAGAGATAGCTCAAGTACTCAACTAACCTCTGTTAGAACTGAAGGAAATATGATGGTATAAACTATGCACCGTTTAGTCGTCTGTGTTATAAATTCAGTTATGTGTTTCTCAGGGTTTTTGGCAAGGATTTCAAGCTCTAAACAGACTCTCTCTGTGATTCTTATTTTCCTGCCCTTTTTAGGAATGATGTTTTTTATTTGGCACCTGACCCTGAAGAGTACATTCTTGCTGGTTCCCCCATTCTTACCCTCTACTTCTATTGATATTTAATTATTCAAATACTGATATTTAATTAGGTTTCTAGAGGAAATAGGCCTTTCTTGTCCAAGTTAACCCCTAATGGCGAAAACAGCTCAATGCACAACTCCTTCATTCATTCCCATTATGATCCAGGAACTGACCTAGGTGCTCAGAACAAAACTGTAAACAAGACAAGTCTCTCCTTTAATTGAACTGCCATTCTGCTCAGAGAGACAGCCAAACAAAAATTAAGTCAAAGCAACTTGACTGGTGTTCCCACCACTATTCTAGGATATTTTTTTTTGCATGTTTTCTCTCTGAGGACTTCCATAGGAGCCTGGATGCCATCCTACAGTAATTAAGCTCTGTCTGGGCTCTGAGTCAGAAAGTCTCAGGTCTACTGGCTCTACCACTTCAAGCTGGGTGACCAAGTTGCCTGACCTTTCTATGTCTCAGTTTCTTCATTTGTAAAATGGGGATAATAATAATAGACGTCTTGTGAGGATTAAAGGCTTAGTACAGAATCCCCACATAATAATAACTCAGTTCATGTTTGCCACTGTTCTTCTTTTCTGTATATACTACTCCTTGCACATTTTTTCCCAAAGCACCCTTTTCCAGTGCACAGCCACCCCCTTTCCCACTCCTATGAAAATGATAGTGGGAGAAACTTAATGCTGGGAAATTTCTGTTTTTCCACAATTTTTTTCCTGGAAATCTCAGTAGATTCCCTAAGCTCAGCTCACAGAATTACAGTTTGTCCTTGGAACATATATTATTCACACGTTTGAATACACTTAACTACTTTTTATAGAACTCCTCCTTTGCCCGAAGGTGGTTTTGTAGTTTAGCATAACTTTAGAGCAGGAGTACTGTAGGACACCCCTGTCACCTAGAAGCTAATAACTAAACAACCATTTGATTAGGAGGCCCGCACATTTTACTGATGGTAAATTTAACATGACATATTCCTCTTTGATGGTTCTGTAGTTGTACAAACCTGGGAAGATATGTGATGTCAACATAAGACCTGGGTTCAGGAGAGCAAGGAAGGCATCTCTTTTGCTTTCTCTACAGTACCCGGCACAGCACCCAGCACGTTAGTTCCCTGGCATATAATAGAAGCTCAATCAACACTACTTGGCAGATGTGTGATAATGGGCAAGTTACTTAACTCTTTGAGCCTCAATAGTAAATAAATACTAATCCACTTGGAAGGGTTTGTATAAGGAGAAAAAGAACGAGTCAGTAAAGCCCTACTCAGTGCCTGACACATGGCAGTTGGTTCTCTTCCCCTTGCACTTCTTGTATATTTCCTACACTTCCTACCCGCCCCCCGACCCTCCCACCCCCAAATTTGAGACAGGGACTTTGTCTGCCCAATGCCTAGCACGGGATCTTTTTTTTTTGGCTGCATCGGGTCTTCATAGCTTTGTGCGGGCTTTCTCTACTTGTGGCGAGTGGAGCTACTCTTAGTTGCAGTGTGCGGGCTTCTCATTGTTGTGGCTTCTCTTGTTGTGCGGGCTTCAGTAGTTGTGGCACGCCAGCTCCGCAGTTGTGGCTCTCAGGCTCTAGAGCACAGGTTCAGTAGTTGTGGCGCACGGGCTTACTTTGCTCCACGGCGTGTGGGATCTTCCCAGACCAGGGCTTGAACCCATGTCCCCGGCATTGGCTGGCAGATTCTTAACCACTGTTCCACCAGGGAAGTCCTAGCACAGGATCTTATGCATAGTGATAGCCTCAATTTATTCAGTCATTCAGTGAATCTTTACACATCAAAAGTGCACAAAAGGGCTTCCCTGGTGGCGCAGTGATTGAGAGTCCGCCTCTCCATGCAGGGAACAGGGGTTCGTGCCCCGGTCCGGGAGGATCCCGCGTGCCGCGGAGCGGCTGGGCCCGTGGCATGGCCACTGAGCCTGCGCGTCCGGAGCCTGTGCTCCGCAATGGGAGAGGCCACAACAGTGAGAGGCCCGTGTAGCCCACCCCCCCCAAAAAAAAAAAGTGCACAAAAACTTAAAGTTGAGAGAGAGCCCCAAGTAATTCAGGAACCCCAAGTAATTGATTCAGTAATTCAGGAACCCCAAGTAATTGATTATGACTGAAGCAGAGGCTTCGAGGAGAAAATGATGAGAAAGAGCTAGAATGGTTAGCCCAGATTAGCTCTCAAAGAGCTTTGTAGGTCTTATATGAATTTTGGACTCTATCCTGTAAGGCAGAGGATTGCCACTGAACCAAGGAGTGGCAGAAAGTTTTTTTTTTTTTTTGGGGGGGCCTCGCCATTTAGCATGTGGGATCTTAGTTCCCTGACCAGGGATCGAACCCCTGCCCCCTGCAGTGGAAGCACACAGTCCTAACCACTAGACCACCAGGGTATTCCCAGAAACTTCTTTTATTTTGATTTTATTTTAGAATGGTTTGTGGTTCTCGGGCTTTAGTGTGTTTAAGAATCACCAGGGGGGGCTTCCCTGGTGGCGCAGTGGTTGAGAGTCCGTCTGCTGATGCAGGAGACACAGGTTCGTGCCCTGGTCTGGGAAGATCCCACATGCCGCGGAGCGGCTGGGCACTGCAACAGGAGAGGCCATGGCAGTGAGAGGCCTGCATACCGCAAAAAAAAAAAAAAAAAAAGGAATCACCAGGGAAGCTTGTTAAAAAAGAGGGATCCCAGAGCCACACTGCCCGAGACTATGCATTTAAACCAGCACGTTAGAACTTCCTTCGGGGGCCAGTGGTGAAGACTCCCTGCTTCCACTGCAGGGGGCACAGATTCGATCTCTGGTCAGGGAACTAAGATCCCACATGCTGTGTGGTATGGCCAAAAACAAAAACAAACAAAAAACCCAGCACCTTAGATGATTCTGATTCACTTATATTCAGACACAATTGGGACATACCTTAAAAACAAAAGATCAATAGCTCTGGGGAAACCTGACTTGAAGTTAGGCTTCCACTGCCTCTCCTGATCAATCTGCCTTTCTTGGCCTGTCCTACAATTAGGCCTTAAGCCTCCTCTTCCCCATGGCAGACCAGCTGGAAGCCCAGCAAATGGAGCAGACCCAAAGACTGGACAGTGGCTGCAGAGAAGTAGACAGATTTGACAGGTATTTAGAAGGTGGAATTGAGCAGACTTGGAGATTGACTGTATGGGGAGTGTGTGAAGGGGTCAAGGATGACCCCTGGCTTTTTGGCTTGGAGCAATTTTTTGTTGTTGTTGTTGTGTTTTTTTGTTTGTTTGTTTTTTGAGCTGTGCAGCACAGCATGCGGGGTCTCAGTCCTACAGTGGAAGCGTGGAGTCTTAACCACCCTGGACCACCAGGGAAGTCCCTGGAGCAATGTTATAATGGTGTATCATACAGTGACCGGGCAACTTGAAAGAGAGGGGCAGGTCTGAGAAGTAAATTGAGGAATTTTATTTTATTTATTTTTATTATTATTTTTTGCGGTACGCGGGCCTCTCACTGTTGTGGCCTCTCCCATTGCGGAGCACAGGCTCCGGACGCGCAGGCTCAGTGGCCATGGCTCACGGGCCTAGCCACTCCGCGGCATGTGGGATCTTCCCAGACCGGGGCACGAACCCGTGTCCCCTGCATCGGCAGGAGGACTCTCAACCACTGCGCCACCAGGTAAGCCCAAATTGAGGAATTTTAGTTGAGATTTGCTGAGTTCGAGGTGCCTCTAAGACATCCAAGTGGAGATGTTCAGAAGTCAGTTGGATTTATAGGCTGGAAATTCAGAGAAAGATCTGGACTAGAAATCTGGACTTGAGAATCATTAGCAAATAGATGGTAATAGAAGTGGGGTGAAGTCATTTCAGGAGAGGGGATAGAATGGGAAGAGAAACCGGTCCAGAACAAAACCCAAGGAACATTTAAGGGAAGGGCTGAGAAAGAAAGAAATTGCAAAGGGATCAAGGACAGGCCAGAGTCATAGCCCAAAGTCACAGGGAGGGAGTTCAAGAGGAGTGACGAACTGGGAAGCATCCTGGACTCAGCAAAGAGGTCTGCGGTGACCTTGTAGAGAGCAGTTTTAGTGGAACCAGGCACCAGATTGCAGTGCGTTGAGGAGTAAGTGGGAGGTGAGGGAGTGGAGACAGCTGGCGTGCACATTTTTTTCAAGCTATTTGGCCAAGAATGGAGAGAGATACGGTGGTAACTTCAGAAGGAACTAGAATTGAGAGTCTTTTTCTACGGTAACGGCTAATGTGCGAGTGGAAGAAAATAAAGGACATAATCAATAAAACCTACAGAGAGGAGTGGGAGACATCCACGGCACAGATGTTAGGATTGTGCTTAACACAAGAGGGACCTACTTCTATTTCTGAACGGATGTAAGGAGGAAGTGATCGATTGGTTTGGAAGCTTGATATCGGGTGCTTCTCTCTGATGGATTTTGCTTCCTCTAGGAGGTTGGGAGCCAGGCAATGAGTAAGGAGTTTGTAGGATGAACCTTTTTCCTCAGCTAGTCAGGGTTTCCAGCAGGACGGAAGTAGTCACGGCTCTAAGGCAAGAGCCTGGTGGGAAGCGGGTTGAGGCTGAAGCTTTAAAATCCAAGGGAAGAGAGGCTGACTGAGACGAAGTGTGATGTTCCTCTGACCCTGAGGAAAGCTGTATTTGGGCCACCGAATGAGAGGTTATTTTCCCAGAACCTCGTGCTCAGGCTTTGATTTAGGCTCCCCCTTTCTCGTCTAGTCAGTCTGCCTTCCACGTCTTGTGTGTCACGTCTAGGCCTCAAACCTCCCCGTCCCCAACGAGGACCAGCTGGAAGCCATTTTGATTAAGCTCCACCACAGAAGGAGGACAATACAGCCCCGCCCAGAGCCAGGCGCGCCCCCGCGACGGCCCGGGTGCGCGTGTCCGCGCCTCTTCCCGCCGGCCTGGCGGGCGCCGGGCCCACGCTGGGGCGGTGCGGGGCGGGGGGTGGCGGTGGTTATGTAAGCGTTGCGCGCTCCCGCGAGGCGGCAACCAATGAGGAACCCCGGCGGCTCGGGCTCGCGCACGCAGGATGGGGGGAGGGAGCGCACGACGTGCGCGCGCCCTCTCCCTCCTCCACCGCTGCCGCCTCCTTCTTCTGCCGCTCCTGGTGCTGCTTGTGTGCTCGTTCGGTGCGGACCTGGTACCTCTTTTGTGAAGCGGCAGCTGAGGAGACTCCGGCGCTCGCCATGGCCGACGAAAAGCCCAAGGTGAGCTCGGCGCCGGCCTCCGCGCCTCGCCGCGCGGCCGGCGTCACGGCGCGGGCCGGGGTCCGGCCCGAGCCCGCCGCGGGCTCCCCGCGCCTTCCCGGGCCCCCCACGGGGCGGCCGCGGCTCAGGCCCCGGCGCTCCGCGCCATTTTCTTCCCTCCCCTCTTCCTCCCTCCCGCGCGGGAGGAGGCCCCACCGCCCTCCCCCGCCCCCGGCCGCCTCGGAGTGCGCGCCGGGCGCGAGTTGGGCGGGCGAATCGCGGACACCCGCTGGCCCACCGGCCGCGAGCTGGGCTTCTTGGGCCTTCTGGCCGGGCGCGCGTGACGAGGGGCGTTAGGGCGCGCGGTGTCCCCACCCTCGGCGGACCCCGCGCCGGGCCGCGGCGGGGGTTGCCGCCTTGGCGGTGCCGGGCCGCGGCGGGTGTTGCCGCCTTGGCGGTGGCGAGGAGTTCCCTCCTCCCCGGGCTTCCCCCCTCCGGGATGGGGGCCGCGGGCATCTGGGGACCCCTGCCCTGGGCCTCACTGACCGGTTGAGGGCTCGGGGCGAATCAATGGGCTGCTGATGGGTTGGAAGCCGGATGCCCGTCGGCCGTCGTGAGGGGCCGGGGTTGGGGGATTCCCGGGGAGTATTTCCCACATTTTTTGTCGGAATGGGCAGTGGCTTTTCCCTGGGTGCCAAATAACCCCTAACTTGCCGAGACCATGTGGTTTCGAGAAGTTGGAGGCAGATAGATGTACGAGCAGAGAGACTTCGTAGGGCTTAACTTTTCAACGCGGGTTTTGAGGCTCCAGGAGGCTTTTCCCTGGATGACTTGGGCACACACTTCTTCCTGGCACACGAGACTTTCTTTTGGTTTGTTTTGTGACACCCTCCCCCCCCTTTCCATTCTGAAGTGGTTTAGGGGCTACAGAATTCCTTCTACACTTGATTTTGATGAACTTCAGATTGGGTCAGAATCTGCAAGGAAGACTTGTGGAATAAGTCTACAAGGAATAAAACTGTGCATTTGACTCATGACAACAAAGGGGAGGGGAGGATAAGCTCATAACTAAAAATAAACAAAAATGAAGCTGCACATAGAGGCGAACAATAATAGTGGTTCTGAGTTATACCGCTGCTTGGGAGAGAATCAAAGGATATTCCTCAATTAGGTGGATTTTTTTTTTTTTAATGTAGCTTGAGATTTGTTATTAAGCTGAATTTGGTAACTTTTAAACGAGATTTGTAATGAGTTTGAATTTCAAGCTCTAGATTTTTTTCTTGCATTCTGTACTCAAAGCATTTTGGAAAGAGAAAGGATGCTTATTTTTAATCTTTTTAGAGGAAGGACATATTTTGAGAGTGATACAATATATGTCATTTAAAAAAACTCAGATTCAAGAGGGCATTGCAGTAAATTGAGGGAGATCCATCTTTAAAAACCAGTTGTCGACACTGATAGTATTGGATGTAGGCTGCTTTTCTGTTTCTGTGACATCTATTTAATATTGTTGCTTCAGGGTTTCTTATCTTTCAGATTGATTTCAGCAGCTGCAAACAGCTGTATGCTGTGTTATAAGAATGAGAAACCTGTTGATTTCTGAAGCAACTTGGGCTGCTGCTGCTTTAAAAGGTGTTTGTTCTTCACATTTTCCAAATTCTACTTTTATTTTTCTTTCAACAGGAAGGAGTCAAAACTGAGAACAACGATCATATTAATTTGAAGGTGGCGGGGCAGGATGGTTCTGTGGTGCAGTTTAAGATTAAGAGGCATACACCACTTAGCAAACTAATGAAAGCCTATTGTGAACGACAGGTGAGGAACTGACTTGTATACTTCAACTGAATAAAACGTATTTTAAAAAAACAAACCTTATTTTCTTGAGAATAGAAACCAGAATAATATATCAGTAGATTATCTTTGGTAGAATGAATATGTACCTATATACTTGATATATCACAATTTTATCATACACTTGGTTTGTTGATTCTTCATAAAATCCCTTAGGGTGGTTAATATCACATATGATTCTAGTTCTATGCCAGAAATGCATCAAATTATTTTCACAACATGTGGTTTGTTCCCAAGGGGATGCAGTTTTACTTTTATAAGAAAATAAGAACGAACTTGATAAAATTTCTTGTCAGGCTCTTTTTTAACAATTTAAAATTTGTTTTGTGTCAAAACAATTTACTTCGGGTGTTTTAACCAATTTGGAAATAAATGTGAGTTTAAGGACATTGCAATTTTGCCGAAGCATGTAAAACTGTAATATTTTCTTTTTACACTAATAGTAGAGGTCAAGAGATTTAACCTCCTGAGCCAAGCATACACATTCCTGTATTATAAGGATATTTGAATTTTACAAAGAAAATAGTAAATTTTTTACCTCAGAAGAGGAAGTAGAAATGAACAGATGCTGGGAGGTAAATGTAAACTTTAAGACAAAGAAGCTTTTTTATGTGATGTTGAGTCTGTAACAATACAAAGGTAATTTTAAAGATGACTTTTGCAAGTATAACAGAAACTCTGGTAGATCAGTTAATCCACCAGTAACCTGGCAGAAGTATTTTTCTTGTTCAACCCTGGATGTATAATATATAAAAGTTTGGAAAATTATTTTATTAGACCAAAACAACTTATCTACATTGCAAATTCACCTCCTAAAAATAGGTTCAAAACAGAGTAAGGTTAAAACCTCTACAAGTTGGGAAATTGAGTTTGAGTTGATACTTGGGCCTTCTTCGTGAGACCGAAGGGCTTCTTAAACTGAAGATTTAAACTTTTTTTGAGTTTGAAGCTTTATTTTATGCCTAGTTTATTTATAACATAATAAGAGTACTGTGGTTATAATTTTTTATCTTCATAAACTTTTTCATAGTTCCTTACAAAGATATGCCCTTCAGTGTACTTTCATTTGAAGAATTCTGGTGAAATCCCCTAACAGTTAGTAAATATGTGCTTATTAATTGTGCTAAAGAATTTTTGCACTGGTATCTACCATATTTGAATACTAGTACTCCTTCAGGTTCCAGGGGAATTTTAAAAGGTAATCATTTTGTAGAATGTTTATGTAGCAAAACCTTATACAACATAGAAATTCATGCTCAGATTTGGTGACTTTCAACAAAATTCTCTGCATATCCTCACTTTTCTCTAATTACTATTAAATTTTAGCTTTTAATTGGTCATATTTTTCAACACTATGAAAATTTTCGAACTTAGAGAAAAAAGTTTACATTGAATACCCATGAGTCTACTGCCTAGATTAAGTGTTACCAATTTACTATATACATCTATTGATACTCTCTGTCCATCCTAAAATGGTCATATTTAAGACTTCCCATATTTCCTGTAGGGCCCCCAAAGGAGCTTTTTATCTTTTTTTTTTTTTTTTTTTTAACCAGATGCCTGTGTGCTGGGGCATTATACTGTGTGCCAGAAAAAGTAAAGCACATCCTGTGTATTCTAGATTATCCTTATAGGAAATTGTCTTATAAGATCTAGTTAGTGGGTCAATCAAGAATTTTTTAGTTTTCCTGCTATGTTAAAGTAAGTCTCCTATATTACCCAGTGTAAATAAAGTTTTCCTTTATTTTTTTCAGTTATTAGGTATAAGATTGGGATTATATTTGACTAAACTTGTTGGGTCCACTCTTAACTTGCACTAGAGGAAAAAGAACGTTGGTAATCCATAAAAAATATAATTCCACTGCATATCTGTTGGAATGCAAATGTGAAAATATTATCCAGGAAGAATTTGGAAAGATGTTTATTCCCATTTTCCTCTTAAATTGGGGATAACCTCAGAGTTGAGTGAAACAAGATCCCTGTTTACTTTTCAAGTGGTTTCTCTGGTTCTCAGGAAGAGGGAGTTGAAGTATCATCTAACTGGGCTGATTCCCTGCTTTCTAAGTGTAGTTACAGGTTATTAAAAAAACCAAAATATTTCTCCGATCTGATTTGCATAGCTGCAGTTTTTTTGGCAGGTGAGACTTCTTGACCAAAGATTTTTCCTATCAAGATGAATTGAATGCTCATATTTACTTTCTAATGAACTCATTTGGTGTTGGATCTCTGGAGGAGTTCCAGTGAATGCCTAATAGGCATCTAAAACTAAACATGCAAAGCAGGACTCTTGTTTCTACTAGAAATCTTTCTCTGTTGTCCCCACTCAGTAAATAGCACCATTCTGCATCTAGTTGTCAAAACCTTAGGGTCCTCCTTGATGATGCATCATAACAAATAAAATCCATCAGCGAATTGTTCTCTATCTAAACTTGGTCCAGCACAGTAGCCACAAGCCACATGTGAGTGTTTACCACTTGAAGTGTGGCTAGTGCAAATTGAGATGTGCTGTAAAGTGTAAAATGAATGCCAGATTTTGAAAACTTGGTGTGAAAAAAGTTAAATATCTCAATTTTTTAAATGTTGATTATATGTTGAAATGGTAGTATTTTTAAATATGTTGAATTAAAACTTTTATCAAACTTTTACCTTATTTTTAACTTTTTAATGTGGCAATCTGAAAACTTAAAATACCATATGTGGCTGACATATTTCCATTGCATAGTGCTGAGCCCGCAACCATTTTTATTCTATTCCTGATTAACTACTACCTCAGGGACTTCTCTGATTAATTCAAAGTGCCTTTGTTGCCATCACTGAGTCCTCTCACTCTTTTTTGTTTGTTTGTTTTGATTTGTTTTGCATTGATTATTGTCTGTATTTATCTCTCTGCACTAAAATGTAAGCTTCATGAGCATAGGGCTGTTTTATTATATGACTATTTTTCTAGAGCCTAGACCAGTGCTCAGCATATAGAATGTGTTCAAATGCTTGTAAAAGAATAGAGAACATTCAAACCTAGTATTTCTGTAGGTTGGTTTCTAAGTAAGTTGTTCATTCACATGTAGAGTTAGACTTTGCCCACTTTATATTAGCCACATATCCTTCAGGCAACTGATTGAGAGCATACTATTCCATTCTAGTGTAAATCCACCCCAACATTGTTTACTAGATTGTCAAGTGGTTTCAGAGAGCACAGAATAATTGGTTTAGTCCAGTTCGTTTTTGTGAAATGAAGAAATGGGGTCCTGAAGAGAGAACCTCACACAGCTCTTCTGGAGCACAACTCTAAAGCTCAGGGATGAGATTTATACAGAAGAGGAAACCAAATACTGGTTTAATGCAAATTCATTGTTTGAATTTACATGGTTTATAGAATCTTAAAGGCAAGTTTCCTGAATTTTGGACTTTTGATCTCTAGCAAAATAAAAGAGCTTTTATTGATAAGGAAAAGTGTAAAAACAGGTGGCAATAAAGGAATACAATTTGCTTGTGTTCTGCTGGCCCTGCCTTCCCTTCGCCCTTATTTTGAATGGCCACGCCATTGGATGTAGTGAAGGAAGAACCCAGCATATAGAAGATGCTAAGAGTTTTGTTGAAGCAGAGTCTCCAATGGAGTGTTTGTAAGTAGATAATACTTAGTATTAATGGCTTGGCATTGAATTCTTGGTTACTTTGTGTAATTGCAAACTAAATTTGAAAGTCATGAGGAATGAATTAGTTTATGGCTGTCATGTACCTGGTGGGGGATTGCTTGTATTCCTTAAGACAAGGGCTAGTCTGGAAGTGGTATGTGTCAAAGACCAGAATGTTGTGTTGTGTTTTGTTTAATATTTATTTATTTACCTATGTATCTATCTGCACCGGGTCTTAGTTGCGGCATGTGGGATTTTTGTTGCAGCGTGTGGGAACTTTTTAGTTATGGCATGCGAGATCTTTAGTTGCGGCATGCGGGATCTAGTTCCCAGACCAGGGATCGAACCTGGGCCCCCAGCATTGGGAGCGTTGGAAGCGTTGGAGTCTTAACCGCTGGATCACCAGGGAAGTCTCAAAGACTAGAATTTTAAAGGAAAGCAGTATGATTTTCACGTGACAGGTAGTTTTAGAGACCAATTCAGTGAATCCTTGTTAAATAAGGGAATACAGTTGTTAAACAAGTGTTCATTGAACACTTTATTTCAATATTTTTAGTCCTAGGAACTCAGTTTAATTTCTCTTAAATATCAATTAAAACAGGGAGTTTTTGTAACGAGAATTATAGTTTGTAATTTGAGCATGATACAGGAATGGCTTTGTGTAAGATGCTTCCAAGAAAGGTATTTTTCAAGTTAAAATATTCACAGCATACCTCCAGAGAAATCTTGTCCTCATTTGGTTGCAGTTACCAGCAACTTTACTGTTCCGCTCTTTTCCCCTTCTCCCCGCTCCTGTGTCCGGTAGGTGATTCTTAATAATGGAGTCCCCTTTGCAGAAAGGGGCATATTTAAGCTCATTTATCTCCTTAAATGCACATAAAAATTTCTTGACACTCCCTTTTTGTAATAAAGCTTCTCCTCAACTTAGCTTTAGGTTTATTTTCAAATAAAAACAGAAAAGGAAGCATATTTAGATACTGCTTTTCATCCATTTTATTCCATCAGTATTTAGCACCTACCATGTGCAAGATATACAGTATGTAACTAAGGCTAGATTTCTATCCCTACTGGAGCTTATTTTCTAGTATAAGGTTGACTAATAATTGCAGACTTGTGTAAGTACTAAGGAGAAAAAAGCAGGTGCTTCTTTAGAGCTGTTCCAGGATTTTCTTGGATGTGGATTGTGGTCTTATAGATGGTTTTAGGGACCAGTTATTGCCTTGTGTTTTGTTGTAAATGTCCTCACTGCCCAAGGATAAGAACTTGAATATGCCTATGGTGTGCCTAGTATTGTGCTGGGCTGGGGCTTAGGTTACTCTTACATAGTGGTAGGAATTGTTTGGATAGACATGAAGGGAAGGTAGCTTTTAGGCAAAGTTTTATTTTAATCATTACACCTTTTTTAGGTGACTTCAGTTTTCATATTATTAATGGGTTTTGTTTATGTGTTTGTTTTTGGAGCGCTTTTTAATGTGCGTTGAGGAATGTTGACATGTGCATCTGTTGCTTCAAATTTCCTTTCAGTATCTAACTCGTTTAAATGCACTGTTTGACTCAAGGTATGATATGTTCAAGCTTGAAGTAGCTATGGTCTCAAAAACAGCCCTTTTTTTTTTTTAGTCCTTTTTAAGAAAAATCATTTTTCCAATGAAAATCAAACATAGTATAGTTTAAAGAAAGTGAAAATCACTCCAAATCATTTAACCAATATAGAAATGTTAACATATTGATAATCATTTATTTAGGTCTCTCTTTTAAATATATTCATGGCCAAATATGCATGTAGTTTTAGTTCTTACTGTTTCTTTGCATTCTTATTGCTTTTAAACTCTTTGTCCAGGGTTTGTCAATGAGGCAGATCAGATTCCGATTTGACGGGCAGCCAATCAATGAAACAGACACACCTGCACAGGTAAAAATGTCTTTGTGCTAACTAGAAAAACCAATGTTTTTTATAATTTTCTCAACAGCTTTGTTTATTAATTTGTGAACTTCTAGTCATTGGAATATAGTTCTTTTTTTCTTTTTTTTCTTTTTTTTTTTTTTTCCTGTACGCGGGCCTCTCACTGTTTTGGCCTCTCCCGTTGCGGAGCACAGGCTCCGGACGCGCAGGCTCAGCGGCCATGGCTCATGGGCCCAGCCGCTCAACGGCGTGTGGGATCTTCCCGGACCGGGGCACGAACCCGTGTCCCCTGCATCGGCAGGCGGACTCTCAACCACTGTGCCACCAGGGAAGCCCTATAGTTCTTTACCAGAGTTCAAAGCTGTGTAAAATATGGCCAAAAGGGAACAGAAAGAAAAAATAGATTCAGGAAGTGCCAATGGTTTTTAAATATTCAGTTATCACTTAGTAAAACTAGTAGGTCGTTTTACTTTAATCCATATTTTTCCTCTTGCCAGCATTATTTGAAAAAAAATAAATAAAATTCCTGTTTGTTACTTCAGAATGTTGTTTTCCTTTTGTTTTCATTGCTGCAGCTCTAAATCATACCCAGGGTTCCCCATAAGCGATTGGTTGGCTGTTTATCCTAACCATTTTAGCCCCTCATGAATTCTCTTGTACCTATACTTCGGAACTGAAGAGAATCTAGTGGCTCTAACTGCAAGTCTCTTGATAGCTTATGTTTCACAGGGCTGTTGGTAATAGGTGGCTTTCCAAACCCTTACTACAAAAGGTGTTGTCTGATCCCTTAATCTCTTTACTTATTACTTCAGTTGTTCTGTCACTTTGTAGGGGATCGGCTGGGCTATCTTCTTTAGCAGAAACTTTTTGTTTCTTTTTACCTTCTGAAATTCCATTTAAGACATTCTGTTTTGGGGGAAAAAACTTTGATAGCAGAAATTTTAAATTGGAGCCCTTGTCCTTTTGAATTTGTTTTATCACCCCATAAAAACTAGAAAGTGATAAATATGGTATGAGTGAAGCAGAAAATCCAGATTGTGGTTTTGTTGATAATCTTCAAAAACTTGAAATATCTATGAGTTATACTTGAGGGAAGAATATTTTGAAGAAATTTCTGTTGATGAGTCTCCAAGAAGCAATTATAGTATGTAGCCACAAGGAGGAGCTGAATTCTCTTGATGAATGAGAGAGAGAGAAAGCTCTCTTGTATCCTTTGAAGGCATTTAAAGTTTCACTATAAAATTGAAAAACATTCCAGTAGTTTCATTTCAGTGGATAGGCTGAAGACCAGTTTTGATGGATTTAAAAGAATAAAAAGAACCCATTATGCTAAACTCTGATGGTAATGTATTTTCTGTTTTTTGAAGCCCTCACCCACCGCCAAAAAAAAGTCTGGGACTTGTCTGTGATGCTGGCTGCAAATGATTATCCCTGAGGAGGGGTTGTCCAGGACCCACGTTTATAAATCTTCAGATTGAATTTGGAATTGGCCTCACTTTAGTATTTGGAGTTGAATTTATTTTTAGAGTGAAATTGATTCGTTTTAGAATTGTTCTTCCAGTACTTATTAAATAGCAGAATTGTATAAATTAGAACATCTGCTTAGCGGCCAATTTTAATAGCAGTGTAACTGTTATATACTCATTCTCTTAAGTACTTCACTTTCTTTGACTCATTTAGTTCTCATAACTGAATATTCCATTTTACAAATAGAGAATTGAGAGTCATTAATATTTTAATGCTTTAGTTCTTTTACTGTATTTGAACTTCATTAGAAACAGTTCCCTTTCCTGTCTTTAGATGCCCAAGGTTGTTGTTTTATCTTCAAAATTACCAGTTTTTAGAAAATTTTTCTTGGGTAATTATCAGCATTATAAACTGTTCCAAAGCTTGTTTACCTTACAGTGTTGCCATATGTACCAAGACCTTCTTGCTATCAACATGGTTTTATGTATAATGTGTGGGTAGTAAACCTTGCAAACTTAATAGCATTTTGAATTTTGATTTTTTTTTTTAACAAGTCTGTTTTTGCCCATGCTCCTCTTTTTTTTTTTAACATCATTATTGGAGTATAATTGCTTTACAGTGGTGTGTTAGTTTCTGCTTTATAACAAAGGGAATCAGTTACACATATACATATATTCCCATATCTCTTCCCTCTTGCGTCTCCCTCCCTCCCACCCTCCCTATCCCCACTCTATGCTCCTCTTCTTACTACATAGTGGTAACCACTGTTTTTTGCATAGGCAAAGATACATCCATATTATACACATACACACAAACTTAAAAATATATATACAAATATAGTACTATAAGCTGTTTGCTGCCTAGTTTTAAAATTTTTTTAGCCTAATACCATATATAAGGGATATTTCCATTTCTGCATGTGTAAATCTACTTATTCTTTAATAATAGGTACATGGTATTTCATGTATGCATGTACTATATTTTTGGGGGTTTTGATATTTTGGTTATTTTCAGTTTTTTGCTCATCTAAACAACATTGCAGTGAGAGCCTTTATAACACATCACTTTTATTTTCAATAATTAAAGGTGAGATGATTTAACTTATGGACATACTCAGCTTTTTAACTTAAAAACTCAATTTTCTGTAATCTTCATAAAAAAGACCAAGTGAAAAATTACTTAAACCTAAGTCTTATGCTACTTTAAGCTGTGGGACATTTAAAATAATGAACACTGGAACTGGGTGGGACTCGTGCAGATTTTCAGGCTATTTAAGTCTGATGGTTATAAATTTTAAGAGCTAAATAACCAATGGCTGATTGGTTTTTTTCTCATTTATGCTAGTTGGAAATGGAGGATGAAGATACAATTGATGTGTTCCAGCAGCAGACAGGAGGTGTCTACTAAAAAGGGAACCTGCTACTTTACTCCAGAATTCTGTTCCTCCAGACCAAGAAGACATTCTCAATTAGAAAACCGCAATTTGGTTCCACCACATCCTGACTACTGCAGTATAGTTTCTCTATTCTTTCATTTTCCCCTTCCCCATTCCTTTATTGTACATAAAGTAACTGGTGTATGTGCACAAGCATATTGCATTTTTTTTTTAACTAAATGGCCAACGGTATGTTTTGATCGACATCAAATGGAGATGGAATGGGGAAAAATACTGGTTCTGTGAAGATACCCCCTTTTCTCCATTAGTGGCATGCTCATCAGCTCTTATCTTTATATTCCAGTAAGTTATTTTGCTCTCACTGTTTAACAAAAAAAGAACAACATAAAAATTCTTGCATACCTTGTTCGATTGGAGAATTTTAATGTTTTTCATTTATCATTGTAAAACCAAGGACAATTTTATAACTTTTTTGTACGTAGCTGTTACATGTAGGGCAATCTGTCTTTAAGTAGGGATAAATTACTCTAAAAGAAATGAATCCTAGATAGTTTTCCCTTCAAGTCAAGCGTCTTGTTGTTTAAATAAACTTCTTGTTTAAAATGAGCTGTTTTCTTTATTCTGAGGAATATTAAATAGAAAGTTGAAGCTTAGAGAAAAACATGACCTGAATAGGCCTACTAGAAGTAACATTTCAAGGAAGGAATAAAGGTACTTTGCATTTCTGACAGACTAATGCAAAACAGGGAATAACAAGGTTATATAAATGACTAGTAAGGAATGTCCTGAGGCAGAGTGGGGTAGAACATGCAGCTAAGAAAAAATTCTAATTTTGCTGACTCTGCTGATAAATCACTTGACCATTCTAGTCCTCATTTTGTCTGATGGTAAATACTCCATAACCTAAAACAGTTTTTGTTCCTTATTTGAGGATGTTGAGGGACAGAAAATACTTACCTACGTATACCCATTCTTACAGCCTTAAATATGCAGATCCCTACAGCTTTTAAATTCAGATGTATGGGGAAAGATAACTAAAGAACCAATAAACAGAATATTGGAGCTGGAAAGATATGTAAAGATTATCTAGTTCTAACCCCTGTTTTAAAAAGGGCAAGGCTGAGGTCTAGAGCGTTATTCGTCACATAGTTAGATGGCTATGAAACTGGAACTTAGAGGTTAGGTTTTCTGATGCCTGTTAATTGAATTTTCCAATAATGGTTTTCAAGAGACTGAATTCCCACCCTTACTGCCTAACAATGTGGCCTTTTTGGATCAAGTCCCCATGAACTATCATGCCTTGTCATTCACTTAATTCACTCTACCTCTGTTGCAATATAGTCTTTTTTATATTCCCCATTTCTGTAGTGAATAAGCTTCCCCAGAGACAGCAGGAA
>NW_006780945.1:1473888-1482640 GCF_000442215.2 Lipotes vexillifer
CAGGAATTATGTAGGTTTTTGGCTCTGTGTATATGTGAGTTAATCTTGAATCACCTGAAGTTTTATTTTCCTATATGTGTAGTGCTGCCAACCTATTTTTACAATTTATATTGTGAAATAGTGTGAGAAGCCTGCCCCCAAGAATTCTTAGAGATCAGGTAAGTACATTTCTCTTGCTCTAGGTACTATTAAGTACTGGAATTTTGTTGTCCCCAAAATTAAAGTTAGGATTGAAATTCAAGCCAGAGAACTTCATTAAGGAAGGATTCTTCAACTGGGTTCTTGTTTAACCAGAGGGAACTAATGTCATGTCTGAGCTTTCGCCATGTTGGGGGAACTTTTAAATTCTTTCAAACTAGAAAAACTCAGTAGAATTTTAAAAGCCATAGGGAAATGTGTGGAAAACACACTGTTTCATAATATAGTATGTTGTAGCTTATTGATATTTGGGTCAGTGTATAATTAAGATTTACCTTATTCTTGCGGTACGCAGGCCTCTCCCGTTGCAGAGCACAGGCTCAGCGGCCACGGCTCATGGGCCCAGCCGCTCTACGGCATGTGGGATCTTCCCGGACCGGGGCACGAACCCATGTCCCCTGCATCGGCAGGCGGACTCTCAACCACTGCGCCACCAGGGAAGCCCCAAGATTTACCTTATTCTTAAGTGAACTTTTGATTGTTGCCCTTGCCTATTTCACATAAATTACCACCAAAAAGGCAAATATTTTATGGGAAAGCTTACAGAGAACTTTTTTAAAAACGCTTTGAAAATAAGCGGATCGTTGAAAATGCTGAAAGTAATTGTAGAATTTTAATTTTTTTGGCTTGAGAGGGGAGGTTCAAATGATGGGAGTTACACTGCTCTTTTGGTTAACTGTTAGGACAATTTGGCTAAACTCTTAAGTTTGTGCTTACATATCCGACATGTTTGTATCTTAAAAGTAGCAAATAGTACCTAAGTGAACCGAATCTATAGGGAGATAAATTTTATTCTCAAGCACCTCTCATATTCATCCAAGCTGCTAGAGGCCAAAACAAAAGGTATTAGCAGCTTCCCAGAAATAGGAGTGTCAGGTTATTTGGCTCATTGTTTTCCTTGTTTATGTTCTCATAGAAATTAATTGGATGATCAGATTACATTCTGTCTAAAGGGGATGATGTTGAATGGAACATGGGAAGAAGTAAACATAGTTTGAGGAGAAATTGGAGACTTGAGTCAAAGTGTGTAATTATGTAGGAAATTGACACCAGGAGGTCAGTAAGATAATGGAATCCCGATTTGAGGGCAGCCTGTTGGAAAGTTTTTTACAAGGTTTCTGCGGGGGCCATAGGGTATGGGAGAGGGCCAGCTGTGCCACTGAGGGTTATTTTTGAGTTAGGGTGCTGCTGCTTTTGAGTATGACTAATAGTGATTCTGGATCATGGTTTTTGCATTAGAATCCCCCTAGTGAGCTTTAAAAAAATGGCAGTGCCTGGGTCTACCCCCAGAAATGTATTTTCAGAGCAATATTGAATTGAGAAGCAGCTCTTCGAGGCATTCTCACAACTTTTAAGAGTTAAGCACGTTATGGTGAAGATTAAATGAGATATGTTCTAGCTACCTCATATTGAACTCTTTAAATTAATTTTAAATAAAACATTTTCAGCGTGAGGTAAGGGCTCTGCCGTAGGATGCTGAGGCTTCAACTGAATACCATAATCCTTACCAATTGGCCTGCATTTTCTATTCATTTTAAAAACTGAATACAATCTTCATCTCATTAGGGTTTTTTTTAACTTTTTGGTTTGTTTGTTTTTTATTTATTTTTTGGCCACACTGCACAGCATGTGGGATCTTAGTTCCCTGACCAAGGATCAAACCCATGCCCCTTGCATTAGAAGTGCAGAGTCTTAACCACTGGACCACCAGGGAAGCCCCTCATTAGGTTTTTATTAATTAATTAAATTTATTTTTGGCTGTGTTGGGTCTTCGTTGCGGCACGTCGGCTTTCTCTAGTTGCGGTGAGCGGGGGCTACTCTTCGTGGTGGTGTGCGGGCTTACTGCAGCGGCTTCTCGTTGCAGAGCACGGGCTCTAGGCGCACAGGCTTCACTGGTTGTGGCTTGCAGGCTCTAGAGCGCAGGCTCAGTAGTTACGGCACACGGGCTTAGTTGCTCCATGGCATGTGGGATATTCCCAGACCAGGGCTTGAACCCATGTCCCCTGCATTGGCAGGTGGATTCTTAACCACTGAGCCACCAGGGAAGTCCCTAGGTTTTTAAATAAATGCTTAATACTAAATTGTGCTCTAACGAATCTTTTTAAGGAAAAACAAAAAGGAAAGGTCTTTTTTCCTTTTTAAGGAAAACAATCCTCAGGATTTTAATGATTCTCCAATACTTTAAGAAGCAAAGGACCCATCCACAAGATGCTTCAACATTTTGATTATGTAGGTGATGATTTGAGGGTTAGTCCTGGATGTAGTAAGAAATATATGTGTTTTATAATGAGACTTTGGGGCTTCCCTGGTAGCACAGTAGTGGTTGGGAGTCCGCCTGCCGATGCAGGGGACGCGGGTTTGTGCCCCAATCCGGGAGGATCCCACGTGCCGCGGAGCGGCTGGGCCCCTTGAGCCATGGCCGCTGAGCTTGCGCGTCCGGAGCCTGTGCTCCGCGGCGGAAGAGGCCACGGCAGTGAGAGGCCCGCGTACCTCAAGGAAAAAAAAAAACAAAAAAAAAACGTATAATGAGACTGGTGTGTGTAGTGGTTAACTAATGAAAAGAGTGCCTCACAGTGGAAAACAGGTTAGGAATTTAATCTATTATTTGGAATGTGGAGTGTTATTTCCCTGTAAGCAGTGACATGTGATTATGTATGAGATCATTTTAGGATTTCCTACATCCTTAGGGCCTTTGTGAAACAGTTTAAAGTCCAAGAATTTTCATGTAATATTTGTTTTCTTTGCACTTGATACTGTAAGATGGATTATGTGGCTAATTTTGCAACAAGTTACAGAATTTGGAATACCAAGAATTTTCCCATTCTTTGCTGTGCATACCCTTTTAAGTTATTTGATGTTTGTAATTTTAAAGATCTTTTTTTTTTAAAAATTTTATTTATTTATTTAAGGTCTTAGTTGCAGCACACAGGATCTTCATTGCGGCGTGCAGGCTCTTTTCTTAATTTTTTTAATTTTTAATTTTTTTTTTTTTGCAGTACGCTGGCCTCTCACCGTTGTGGCCTCTCCCGTTGTGGAGCACAGGCTCCGGACGCGCAGGCTCAGCAGCCATGGCTCATAGGCCCATCCGCTCTGCAGCATGTGGGATCTTCCTGAACCAGGGCACGAACTCGTGTCCCCTGCGTCGGCAGGCGGACTCTCAACCACTGCACCACCAGGGAAGCCCCAGGCTCTTTTTTTAGTTGTGGCATGCGGACTCCTTAGTTGCGGCATGCATGTGGGATCTAGTTCCCTGACCAGGGATTGAACCCTGGCCCCCTGCATTGGGAGCACAGAGTGTTACCCACTGGAACACCAGGGAAGTCCCGATGTTTGTAATTTTAGTAACTATTTTTGCAAAAGAGGCTAAATTCATCTTAGGAGAACAGGACAGATTTGTTAGATGGTTTTTTTTTTTTTTTAACTTGTTTATTAGAGAAATAGCTTAGAATTGAAGAAAGAAGACAAATTTAAATCACATAATCTCATTCAGCTCTTAGTCTGAGAGGAGGAGGAAATAATGGGGAAATATGAATCATGCTCTCCCTCTCTGCAGTTCAGAGTGACTAGAGGGGCATATCAGACCTTAGTACAGTGTATGTGCCATTTTGTTTATCTTAACTTTGGATAAAGAGAAGGCAAGAATATGACAAAACCATTTTCCATATTTGAGACATCTAGGTTGGTTCATTTGATTTATTTAATGGCAAATGAATTTTTAGAGAAAATAAACTCCTTGGGTTGTTTTTCTCTTGGTGGCATTGATCTGCCTTTTTTTTTTTTTTTTTTTTTTGTGGTGAGGATGCAGCTAAGAAAAGAATGGACAGATGCATACTAAATTTGGCTCTAGGAGTGATGGATGCAGAATGTATGTGTGAGTGATGTACTTACGGGGCACCCTGCAATACTGGGGTTGAGAAGTGAAACTTGTTAGAAATACTTGTTGGGCCGTTCATTAATTAAGTTACTTACCCAAGTTCAGAAGCACATGACCAGTATTTTCTTTTAATAATAAGGAATAGAAAACATTAAGAGTCTGTATTAAAGTGTGGTTGAACATAAGTAAGTGCTATACATGTAGGTCAAAAATAGTCAAATATCTGCCATGTCATATGGGTCAACCTAATATGTATGTATTGGATCATAGCGAAAGACACTGTTCTAAGAGGTTGGTTCAAACCTGACTGCAGACTCTAGGTAGAGTAAATTCCAATAAGGATGCCATGTAGATTGCCCATTTCCTCTGGCATTTTGGAATAAATAGGGGCAGGTTGAAATTATGGGGGACTCAGAACACTTTGCCTAGCAGTGGAAAGCTGGTAACATTCAAGACAAACACATGCTTGAGAATGAAGAGATGATATGTTAGTGCACTTTTTTGTGTTTGGTTAAAATTTGTTTATTGTCCTTAGGCACAAATCGTGAAGAACAACTAGCAGATTGTTCTATTTTAAGTTATACATTGCATTCTTGAATAAAACTGTCCACATACTCAGCAACAAATGTAAAAACCAACAGGATTCCTGTCTATATTAAAGCAAAAATTATTAGGGCCTTCATCATTTTCTGACACCTTTTAAATAATGATTTTTTTGCCACCTGCTTCAGAACAATAGATTGTGTTCTAAGGAAATTCTGAGAATATTGGGTTTGCAAAAACCTATTGGGGGACTTCTCTGTTGGCGCAGTGGTTAAGAATCCGCCTGCCAATGCAGGGGACATGGGTTCGATCCCTGCCTGGTCTGGGTAGATCCCACATGCTGAGGAGCTACTGAGCCCACACACCACAACTGCTGAAGCCTACACGCTCTAGGGCCCACGTGCCGCAGCTACTGAGCCCTCATGCTGCAACTACTGAAGCCTGTGCCCTTAGAGCCCACGCTCTGCAACAAGAGAAGCCACTGCAATGGGAAGCCCACGCACCGCTACGAAGAGTAATCACCACTGGCCGCAACTAGAGAAAGCCCTGCTCAGCAACGAAGACCCAACGCAGCCAAAAAAACCCAATAAACCTATTGGACTTCTCCGGTGGTCCAGTGGTTAAGACTCTGTGCTTCCAGTGCAGGGGCCACAGGTTCGATCCCTGGTTGGGGAAGTTCCCCGCCCCCACAAAAAAAAAACCTATTGGGAAAGGTGATTACTACTAGGCTTTCTGAATTGAATTACAAATAGAAGAATAGTACTTTGGATATAGTAGGGAGGTGGCAGCGTGGGACTAAGGGAAGTTAGGGAACACTTAACTGCTTAAAGACAAAGTTAAGGAAGTGGAATTAAGGAAGTGGAAGCAACTGCTCATTCTCTTCCTGTTAACTATATTTAAAAAGCAGGTGAAAATGGACATACATATAGGGCAGTGGTTTTAAAATTTCACGGAACCCTGAGGTGCAAAAAGAGGAGGACCAAGTGGAGAGTGGCAAAGGACAGGAGGAAGCAGAGAGGGCCAGGATTCAATCACAGCTGCTCTGTTAATCTATTTTATATATTTGGATTCTGCTTTATAAAAGTTTAAAAAACACTGCTGTGGACTTCCCTGGTGGCGCAGTGGTTAAGAATCTGCCTGCCAATGCAGGGGACACGGGTTTGAGCCCTGGTCTGGGAAGATCCCACATGCCATGGAACAACTAAGCCTGTGCACCACAACTACTGAGCCTGCATGCCACAACTGCTGAAGCCTGCGCACCTAGAGCCCATGGTCCACAACAAGAGAATCCACTGCAATGAGAAGCCCGCGCACTGCATCGAAGAGTAGCCCCCACTCTCCGCAAAGCCCGTGAGCAGTAGCGAAGAGCCAACACAGCCAAAAATAAATAAATAAATAAAACCACTGCTGTAGGTCATGAAATAGCTGTTAGACCATTCCTTGTTATAAGATTTCATCTGTCTTTCTGTTTCTTTAGATTTTTAGGTTAACCTGGGAATTTGAAGCAATTTACTTATTGATACAGACCCTAGTGTGTATTTTAAAAATCATAATGATGGGCCTTCATGATTTTGTAAGCAGATGTTCACATTGCCCCATCCTTTTGCATCTTTTGATCTCGATCTGTGTTGATCTTTTGGGAAAAATATAATTTTATTAATATCCCATTTTCAACTTAGTTGGTCATCTGGAGCAAAGGTTATAGCAGAGCTACATATCATATTTTTTACCCCAAATCTCCATCTTGCAGCAGAAAGTGGAGTACAGTGATTTGGTTAAAACTATTAAGTACATGAACAAGTAAATAGAGCTAGTTATTCTGGAAATTTCTGGCAGTATTTACTTTAAAATACAAAGAATGTTCCAAACAGGCTTGCCTAAGATGGCCTTAATCAGATGTCTGTTTTATATAAATTTACTGCTCTTCATAAATCAGAGTAAATTAAAAAGCGTACTGGAACTGATTCCTTACCTTTGAAGCAAAGGTTCTCAGCCCAAGCTATATGTGAGAATTGGCTGTTTAACTTATTATAGACATCCATGACTGGACCCTATATGCAGAAATTCCAATTCAGTAGATCTCTGGATCCTTGCATTCATTTGTACTTCTTAAAAGCTCATAGGTTTAAAAAAAAGCTCATAGATTATTCTGATGTGCAGCCAGGTGGGGTAACTCTAATAGAAAGCTTTCAAAAAAAAAAAAAAAAAGCTTTCATTTAAAGAGTAAAACATTCTTGCAGTTATCTCGTTCCCAGGTTGGCAGAATAGGTGCTGTTAACCCCATTTTACAGATGAAGAAACTGGGCTCAAGGATATAAATGACCTAGAAGTGTCTTAAATTGGGAGAGAGCAGAACCAGAACCTAGGCTTTTTGGTTTCCAGAGGAAATAAGGCAAGTCAGTACAAACTCAAAAGTTTAGGCCAAGAGACCCTAAGAGTCAAGTCTAAACCCCTCATTTAACTTAACAAAAAACAATTGCAGATTGTTAAAAAATATATATATATATATGTGGCTACTTTCCAAGTAAGTCTTATAATAAAAATGTCTTGTCACTTTGGTGACTTATGTCAGGACAGGTACTTTACATCCATTACCTCATCCAGTCCTCACAGCTCTATGGAGTCTAGATACTAGTCTATCCTTATTTTACAAATGAAACTAGTGCTCAGAAAAAGGTAGGAGTCAAGATTCAAACCTGCATTTGTCCTTTGAGACCCTGAGCTAGCAACCACCATATTCCACTACCTCCTAATTATATGACTTTTCAGGAGGAGATGCATGCTCACTAGCTAGGTTGGCCTGAAGAGGTTTTTGGTTTTGTTTTTGTTTTAAGGTTTTGGAAATTTAAGCTCAGCCTTTAGGAAAGGGAAGATTTTAATCCAAACAAGTAGTGTGCTTCATGCTTTTGTGGTAAGCACATAAAGACATGATCCAGGCCTTCTAGAAGAGAAGAGCTTGTCTGGCTTTTCCTGAAAGCCCAGGAGAATGGTTGACCAACACAAACTGCCTGGAAGGAGGAGGCCACACAAAGAGGAGTGTAGTTCACTTGTTATGGAAATACTGAAAAAGAGGTCTGCCTTGAGGAAACAGCGTGACAGGGAAGGCCTTCCCTCTTGTTTGCCCAAGACTGCTATTACGGTCTTCTAAACAGTCATTCCTGAGCCCTCCAAGTGTGTCTGCATTTGTTGCAGGGATAGATTTACCCAGACAGGTGGAAGAGTCATGACTTAATGGTTATAAGCAGCTGCAGAGGCCTGGGCTACTCCCATGGTCTTAGTAGCAAGGGATGTGGCCATTCCCCGAGGCCGGGCATTAACCAGCCTTAAGAACAGGCCCTCAAATCGGAACGACTGTAATTTTGGTCTAGTGCATGCACCACACGTTACAGCTAAATAGTAACATTAAAATGTAAAGGATTTCCAGTCCTTTTAGAAGGGATCATCTTTGTGTGCTTTCTGTTGCTGATTCATAGTGCTTCTGCTTTGGGACCGTCAGGTTTCCAAACAGGACACATAGTAGATATTCAATAAACGTCCATTTGTAGCAGTAATTTTCATCCCTTGAGGAGCATGCCCTTGCTACCCTCCATGAGTAAGGCAAATAAATGAATGGTAAAGATAAACGTGCCCTTGGCTTGCGGATTCCAACTCGCCCAGAGCGAGCTTTTCCTTCTAGCAAGGTAACTTTTTTAAGTGACAGCGAGCACAACTTGTACCGAGCGCGGGGCAGGTTTGTCCTTTGTCCAATCATCTCCGAGATTTGAGAGTGGGGGAGGGGAAACTTCCCTAGACCTTCCCTGACCAGGAAGAGGGTGGGTTTAGGCTGAGCAGGGGCCGCCTCAGCCCATCGTGAAGCCGCAGGATGCTTGGCACTCCAGGAAGCCAGTAGGAGTGAAGAGGCCCGTTTGAATTGGCCAATGCCGCCGGGGCGGGGGCGGGGTTTGTGAGCCCTATAAAGGCTGCGGTCCGGCTGGCAAACAGCGGCGGAGGTTCTTGCAGCGGTCGCCGGTTCTGGGCTGTTGGGGTTACTCTACGCTCCTCAGACCTGACCCTTTCAGCGCTCCGCTCCCGCGCCAGCCTACCTCGCTCCTCGGCGCCATGACCACCACCACCACCTTCAAGGGCGTCGACCCCAAC
>NW_006780945.1:1483251-1494937 GCF_000442215.2 Lipotes vexillifer
CAGGAATAGCTCCCGGTGAGGCTCGGGGGCTCGGGGGCAGGAGGGCCGCTGCCCAGGGGGCCAGGCGGGTCTGGCGGCAGGTCGTTGGCGGTAACGTGTCCGGGGCGCTGCTCTCGCGCTCGGCCGGGCGGTGGGGCTCGGCCACCGGCTCCGCCTTTGTGCCGCCGGCTAACCTGACGCGCCGGCCCCGCCCGATTCCTGCTCCTCTTCCATTCATTCCTTCCCGGGAGCTAGGGGCTGGGAAGGGCCATGGCCGCTCGCGCTCGCAGCGCGGCGGGTTTTCGTTAGTCGGGATGTGCCGAGAGGGTTCGCTTTCTCCCTTTTGCGGCGTGGCTGGCTCGGCCCCAGGGCGGTGGTCTTGGGCCCCGGGTGCCCGGGCAGCCCGCGGGGCACCTTGATCCGGCCCTATTGTCCCACCCCCGCCCACGCGCTCGTGCCTCTGGCCCGGGGCAAGTGGTGGCCCCGCGCCCGGCGTGGCGGTCAGATCCTGCAGCCGCAGCGATCGGTCCGGCGGGCTCCTACCCACTCGGGTCCGCCCGGCAGGTGGCATTTGTGTTCGGGCGGGGCTGGTCGTCGCAACCCTCACCGCCGTTCAGGACCCAGCCGTCAGCCCTCCGCGAAGTGCCTCCCCTCTGCTAACAAAGGAAAGACCCCTGCTCCTTCCCCTCCCGCGCCCACCTCCGAACGGGAGGGGGAGCGAGTCGTTCCAAGTGGGTTTTCGGCGCTCAGACCTTCGGACCTCGGTGTTTGCAACCCACCTCTTTCGCTTCCCCCTTTGACGTATGCAAAATGAGTTCACCTCTGGCCGCGATTCCCCTGCCGGAGGAGGTTTCCTGTTCTTGGGCGGGGCCGGAGACATCCATTGTCTCTTCCGTACTAGCTCCACCTGCGTAGCCGGGGCCTTTCTGGCCACTCATGCCACTGCATTTGGGGAAGGGGGCCCTGGGCATGGTGTTTGGACTGGGAGGGTCCCTTTTCCAAGCCCTTGCCTAACTTGGTGGAAGGGTTTGGATGCGGTGGTAGATGTCTACATTGTCTCGGCTAAGTGCATGCACGCTGTTCTTTAAGGTGGGATACAGGCATCTCAGGGATCCTGCTCAAGGCGTGGAGGAAGCTTAGATTCCACTTTTTCTGAGCATCTCTTCTTCATTGATCATGACCTGAAGTCATGTGTGGCCAGCCTTGGGGTCCTGGGCAAGTGGCACAAAGGGAGCCATTTTGTGGGGCTAAGAAGACAGCCGTGAAATAGCAGTGTCTCACAAGGGTTGGAGTCCTTGGGGACAAAAAGCAGGCCTCAGCAGTGAGTCTTAGGAGGGAGTGTTGGAAATGACATTCCTTTTCAACTCATTCCTTTCCCTTTCAAAATGTAGAAAAGAATGGGACAGATTTAAAAAACTAAATTAGTGTGTTACTGGGAGGAAGGGGAACTTGAGTAGGATAGACCTACGAAAACACTGGTCACTCCCTCTTCTGTTGTCATCCTTCCAGTGAGATCATTTTTTTTCAGAGGACACTGGAACAAATTGAACCTCGGTTTTTCATTTTGTGCCATGAGGCCAACTTTATGCTGGTCATACTGTAGTGATTGGAATGTGAAAATTTACACATTATATTAAAAAATCTGAGGTTTTATCCTTTGGGGTTGAGTGCAGTTTAGTGCTTCACAAAGAATTTAAGTAACCAGGTCAAATGAATCCTCACACTAGCTTTTTGATTTGTATCTTTGAAATGTGAAGCATAAATGACTTTTGGGTCTGCAAAATAAATGTTTTAATTCGCCCGTTGTCATCAATTTCCCTCCAATATTGTAATCTCAAGACTGTAGCATTTGTCCTTTTATTTACTTCCTACCTTTCCTTCTTGTAGAATCTCACCTAATTCTCTTAAACTTCTTTTCTCCAGTAACATTTTCCTGGCTCCATAAACACATTATAAATTTAGTTCGATAGGGAAGGAATGACCTGCAAAGATCACAGAGGAACTCTGGGGCTTAAAGAGAGAAGAAAGAGAAAGTAATTTTTTGAAAATTGCTATCCGCAGTACATGGACACATTTTTGTTGAGCCTCAGATGTGTAATCCTGACCTAGTCATATGCATAGTTCAGAAAAAACAGCAGGATCTTAAAAAATAAAATTGAAATAATTTCTGTCTCATGATCCAAATCCTTTGTTTGGGGATGTCTCGCTGTTACAAATGGGCTCTCCAACACTGACGTCATCGGAGTAGGTAGTACCTGCTATTGCAAGAGGAGCACAGACCTTTAAAAAGTTGGTCCGGTCAGAGCTTTGACTTTCTTTTTAAGCTGGTGATTGGGTTCTAGTGTCTTTTTTTTTTTTAAGGCAAAAAAAAATTTTCCTGGCCCATTAGGGTTCTGAAGATTTTCATCTTGCCGAAATAATTCATGAGAATTTAATTATGATAGTAAGGAAAATCATTCTGATCTCTAGGGAATGAAGGGGATGACAGTGAAGCAAGTTAATTTTGTTTTTTGTTTTGGGATCTTAGTTCCCCAAACTGTGCCTCATCCTGTGGAAGCGTGGAGCCCTAACCATTGGACCACCAGGTTATTCCCTGAAGCAGGTTAATTTTGATTATAGTATTTCAAGTGTCTGTTGATTTGAGGTACAAATGATAAAAACCTAGTCACTTCCAACTTTAACATAAGAGAATGACTATTAAGAATTTATAACATGCCTTTAATTATGATTTAAACAATTTAATTAGCAAACCTAAAATTATCTTTATAAGAGGTATGCCTGAACACATTTATCTTAATTCATATAATGAATTTATTCTAAGTGGATATTTAATATTTGAGACTTAGAAACAGTGGGGTTTTTAATGTTTTACATGTTATAAAAGCGGGTCTTCCCTGCCCGCACGGGGAAAATAATGAAATTTTAATTTAGTATAAATTGAGTACTGAATTTTACTATGGACACAGACACGAATATTAGATTTAGGGGAGGATGCTAGAGGACGTATATAAGAAATAGCTTCAGGCTAAGGCTAGAAAACAAGAAAAGCAAGCAAAGCACCAACCACATAGGTATGTAGTTTTAAAGAGAAAAATGGCATTAGAGTGGTTCCCCTATTTCAGCACTTTGAGCATGTCTTATGTGCCTGTCAGGGAGCGAGGATTTGGGATTTGGCCCCATCTCTGTCACTTAACTAATGCTGGGCAATTTATTTAGAACTTCTCAGGGCCTGACTTCGTTCTCTTAAAAAACGAGGCTATTTGCTGAACTAGATAGAGGAGAGCCAAGCCCAGCTGGCACCTGATTTGTACATTGATAACTGGTTGAAAAAGGCAAGAAGAAGAATCTTTCATGACTTGTGAAAAGGACATGAAAGTCAAATTTCAGTGTCCAGAAACAAAGTTTTACTGGAACATAGCTGCACTCATTCGTTTTTGTGTTGTCTACGGCTGCCTTTGTGCTACGTGATGGAGCTAAACAGTTGCAAAAGACCAAATGAAGCACAAGCCAAAAATATTTACTATTTGGCCCTTTACAGAAAGAGCTGGTGACCAGAAGGAGGGTGTCTAACATGCTTTCCTCTCAGTGTCCTACTTGTCATTCTTCAAGGTCATGGAGGGCTTCATGGAGGAGGTGGAGGTTTAAGAAATGGGCTGGATTTTGAAATAGTCGCCAAGGAAAGGGTGGAGAGTGCTCTGGGCAGGAGGAAATTTGGGAGTAAATACTCCAAGGTGGAGATAAGCCAGAACAGTTCACGGAACAGTGAAGAAAGTGGCCTGACTGGGTTGGAGAAGATGGTAAGAACTAGATATGGTTGAGAGGCGAAGTTTATCTCGATTTCCTTGTGTTCTGCTTAGGTGTAACCAAGCCTACGTCTGCAAGTGTTCTTGTACATATGTCTAATTATCTACTTAGGATAACTTCTGGAAGTAGAAACGCTGGTTCATATAAGATGCAAACTTAAACATTTGATACGTTTTATCAGAATGTTCTTTAGAGAGTTTGTGCAAATTTATATTCTCACACTTTAATTCATGCTGGAAATGGGCATTTTTTTCATCTTTACCAGCCTAATAAGCAAAAAATATATCCTTTTGTTTTAAATTTCATTTATTTGCTTGTGAATTTGAATTTTCAAAGTTTAGACGTGATCCATATTTTTTAATTGTCTGTTTACCTTTTGTCCATTTTTCTCTCGACTTTTAAAATTATTTTTAAAAGCATTTATATTACCCTTTGTCAAATGTGTATTTTTGCCAAGTCTAATCTGTCCATTTTTCATGGTTTCTGGCTTTCATCTTGTGCTTAGAAGGAAAGCCCTTTTCTTCAAGACTAGGACCATATTCGTACATGTTTTCTTCCAATATTTTTGTCTTAGGCTTTAAATTGAAATATTTGACCTAGCTGGAATTTATTTTGGTAAATGAAGTGAGTTAAGAATATATATTTTGTTTCTTTAATCAAAATGACTAGCCAGTTAACCCAACGCAGTTCTCCCTACCGAACTAAATAAAATACTGCAGTGGTGGTCTTTTTTTTTTCCCCCCTGCACCATATGTGGCTTGCAGGATCTTAGTTCCCCGATCAGGGATCGAACCCACGTCCCCTGCAGTGGAAGTGCGGTTCCCCAGTGGTGGTCTTTTTGAGAGAGAACTCTGTCTTGACAGAATCCTGAGGAGAAACTGACAAAACCCCCATTGTAGTAGAAGTTGATAACAAATCTCAGTAATTGATAAACCGTATTTAATAATCACTAGATTGGAACGACTCAGTTACAGGCTTTATCTGGTAGACACATAGAATACTGGCAGATACACATTCTTTTCAGGCACATATAGATTTACAAAATGGACCACATATCAAGCCATAAGGCACATCTTATCAAATTTCAGAGGAACATGTCACACAGACTTTGTTGTCCGTGTGGTAATGAAAAGCTGGAAATCAGCGAACTAGAAAGACCTTATGTGTGAAAACTTGCAGAGCTGAGTTTACAAATGACAGTCGTATTTATTTGGAAACTTGAATGAAATGGACACCTTCCTAGAAAAATGTTTCTTACTCAAAATGATTTAATAGAAAAACAGACCACTCTGATCACCAATAAAGGAAGTGAATCTGTAGTTAGAAAATCTTTCCATGAAACCATCTCCATTTTCTGTTTTGAGTGGTGACAGGACAAATTCAATTGAGTTTTTCCACAGAGGGGACAAACTGGTCAACCTGTGTCAAGAAGATCTGGAAATGTGAATGTGCTGTATTTCCTTGTCAAACAAAACAGCTGTAGATGGTATCTAAAGGTGCATGGATATACAGCATGCCATGGAGTCCTAAACTTAATTTCTCATTGACTTTCTCCTTGTGGCTGATCACTCACAATGATTAGTGAGAACAGTGAGGTACAAGTGTATAAACAGGGCTTGTGAGTCATGCTGAGACGGGAGAGACAATTACCAGTTTTCCTTGGGCTTCTAAATTGGTCAACTTTTATATGTATATTCTTCCATTTTAAAAATTTCGTTGAAAATAAAAATGGAACCCTTTTTTTTTTTTTTTTGGCTGCGCTATGGGGCATATGGGATCTTAGTTCCCTGACCAGGGATTGAACCCGAGTCCCCTGCATTGGAAGGTGGGTTCTTTACCACTGGACCACCGGGGAAGTCCCCTGAAGTTTTTTTTTTTTTAAATAAATAACAAGATGTGGGCTTCCCTGGTGGCACAGTGGTTGAGAGTCCGCCTGCCGATGCAGGGGACACGGGTTCGTGCCCCGGTCTGGGAGGATCCCACATGCCGCAGAGCAGCTGGGCCCGTGAGCCATGGCCGCTGATCCTGCACGTCCAGAGCCTGTGCTCCGCAACGGGAGAGGCCACAACAGTGAGAGGCCCGCGTACCGCAAAAAAAAAAACCAACAAGATGTGCTGCTCAACTTCTTTGCAAGTGTGTCCAGCCGAGCCTGATAGACAACATCCATTAGGTTTCTGCCTTTTCCTAAAATGGGATGCCGACCAGCCTGCTATGGGTGCTTTCAGGCCGTTTCAGCTGCCTTGTGTGATGCACAACCTCGCCACAGATACTAGAGTGGGATTTCATACCTTAACATCCAGCACTGAATTTATACCACGATGAAATCAATTCCTAATTTTCCCATTAGCAGCTCTCTCGTGTGTGTGTGTGTGTGTGGGGGGGGGTAGGTGGAATGAGTGGTTGAGAGAAATGAAAGGTGTTTGAAAACAAGTGTGCCAAGAAATGTTTTGATCTGATCTGAAATCGTTGTTTTGCCATCATTCCTAGGGTTTTGCGGCCTCCAGGTGGTGGATCCAATTTTTCATTAGGTTTTGATGAACCAACAGAACAACCTGTGAGGCGGAATAAAATGGCCTCTAGCATCTTTGGGACACCTGAGGAAAATCCCCCTTCCTGGGCCAAGTCGGCAGGTACTGCTAGTATCCGTGATCCCTGGTCAAAGGGACGGACCCAGCAGAACCACCACAGCTGGTTTTGTGCTGATGAGTAAAATCTAGCTTAATCGTTAAAGCTTGTCATGGGAGGAGAGACGAGGACTAAGAAATGGAAAATGCTGGGAGTCTGTGTAACGGATCAGAGTAAGGACAACCGTCAGACTGGGTTATTTAGACCCTCTGTAGAATTTTTAAGCCGTCACTCCCTAACACTGTTAGCTCATGTTGTAGTACGAGACTGACTAATTAAATAGTGTTTTGCTTTAGGTCTTTCCGTTGTATTCCTTAAGAAAGTATATTTTGATTCAGGTGCCAAGTCTTGTGGTGGCCGGGAAGATTCTGAGTCATCTGGACCCCAGAGAAGGAACTCTTCTGAAGCAAACCCTGGAGACTTCTTAGATCTGAAGGTCAGTGTGACAATACGGGGGGAAAGACGGGCTTTGAGGTTTATACAGTTGAGCAACTAATTCCATCTGCCCTGCACCACCCCATTGTACTGAGACCTGCCACTGGAGTTTTACAGAGGCAGTTAGGAAAGGGACTAACCATACTGGTGATGGAAGATGGACAGTCAGTCAGAAAGGTGAGTCAATGGGATCTTGGTCTGTTCGTATGTCTCTGCTACCATTAGGATTAGTCTCTGTCCTTCAGTATTGATTTTTGAAACTGGATCACTCGTACTCCCTGTGTATCTCACACATAGTAGCATATCTGAGCTCAAGGACTGTTTTAGTTGTTGGCAGAGGTTGCCCAGTTGTTTTGAGCTGAACTCCAGGAGGCTGTGTACCGTGGTGTTACCGTTCTTTGTCTGCAGGTGATCACGGCCTGTGAGCCCCAGGTGTGTGTTTGGAAAGCCTGGTAGGATGTCCCCCCTGAGTAGGGACCTCAGAGCACATGGAGGCATCAGCCATCTGGGTGTGGGGAGACCTGTAGAAAGGCTTTGGAATTGATGGAGGCCCTTCAACAGCTAGATTAGGAGAAAGGAGGGGGGAGTGGAAGGACAGGTTTACCAATTTCCTGTTCTGATAAAAGATCCTCTGAAATGCGAATTGATATTAGGTCATCAGCGTAAATGTTAAGGTTTTTTGGTGTTGGGGGCATGTTACTGGCACTGGGACAATTTGTCCAGCAGCATTTCTGTGGAGCATTGTCCCAGGGTGGATAAAGGTTGTGCGCTGGAATGGCAGCGTGACTTCACATTCGGCTTCAAACAGACGGTCGCTTCTCTGAACTGTTTTCCTGTGTGTGGCAAAATTAAAATCTGAAGTAAACTGTTGATTCTTTTCTTTTCCAGGGAGAAGGTGATGTTCATGGTGAGTACTTCTGAAAAAGTATCACAACTTCTGGTTCTGTAAATGTTAGAATAGACTGGAATGTGTATTCAAGTCATGTCTTGGGGAAGGAGACTGGGGAGTGAACCTGGCTTTACCCCAACTGCCAGCACCCTCTGGGTGGAGAGGAAAGCAAAATAACTGGAAAGCTAGCAAGTGTGGCCACATTTGGTATCGGCCAGCAGTGAGAGCAATGCTAGAAACGTACTAGAAAGGAAAACCACAGGGGAATCCTTTAAGAACAGACGGGCGTTAATCAGGTTGGTATTTGTTACACTCAATGAGAGCTTTTTATTAAAAGTCTCTAGCATTTCAAGTCAGCCTTCAGCATTGAATTTAGAAAATCTGACTTTGTACTGAGGTGCTGTAACCCTGTGATCTCGTGAATGACGACTTCATTTAGCACCCACGTCACCAATTACACGTGGAAACGAGCTGTGATCATTTATTTAATTATTTAAAACCTTTTGAGTCCTTGCTGGCACTTCTTCAACAAGTGCCAGAGAATCGCCGGCGCGTGTGTGACGAGGGGCTTACGCACGTCAGCCAGCAGCGGGCAGGTTAAAGTTGACTCAGTGACACACAGGCATCACAGGGCGCCCTGACCTAGGAGGATGAAGCCGCTTCCTCGAGGCCTTTTTCTGCCATTACGATTTGCGAGTCAATCTTCCAGGGAAACAGAAACGTGTGACAAGAATCCCATGCCCCCTCTGTCCTCTCGTCGTTCCCTGCTGCGCGTGACGGGAGGAGAATCTGCTGAGCCACTGAGCATTACCTGGGCTTTCCCTCCACGGGCAGATTAGGTTCTCACCGGACTGAAGGTGTGTTACTTATTGTTCCTGCCCAACTTGTTCCATTTAAAAAGACTGTTCTAGAGGTAAAGACAATCTAGGCCTTTCGATCCTCCTGCTTTTCCTATTCTGAAGTACTTCCAATGTCAGACCTTGTTTAGCAAAAGCATCAGCTAATCTTTCACTAATTTTGGCCAATGGATATAATGAGAAATTTGGGGAGCCCAGAGAATGAGAGCCCTGAAGTTAGGAAAAGATAAGTCATTTGCTAATGATTAATTCTCTCCCCCACCCCCAGCTCAGTGTTGCAGATCCTTGAGGTGAATGAATAGCACATGCAGCTGTATAGTGCAAGTCCTTCCGTTTTTTTCCAGATGATCATCAATTTTGCCACCTGATTATTCTGTGTTCCTGACTGCTGCTACTTTCAGCTCATTTGTCATAAAATGACAAGGGCATAATCATTCAGGACAGGTCTGATGAGTAAAGGTCGACCCCAGTGCTGTTGGCAATTTCACTGCAAAGCCAAGCTGTTCTGCTCAGTTGAAGTAAAACATATTTTGTTTGGATATATTGCCATCATCTCTTGGGTAATTAAACACAGGAATGGCTACAGGGAGGACTTTGGAAATCTTGAAGAAAGAGGGGAAAAGTCCAGGAAGTTTATTTATTTATTCTTTAAAGTTTATTCATTTATTTATTTATTTTTGGCTGTGTTGGGTCTTCGTTGCTGCGCATGGGCTTTCTCTAGTTGCAGTGCGTGGGCTTCTCATTGCGGTGGCTTCTCTTGTTGCAGAGCACGGGCTCTAGGTGCACGGGCTTCAGTAGTTGTGGCACACGGGCTTAGTTGCTCCATAGCATGTGGGATCTTCCCGGACCAGGGCTCGAACCTGTGTTCCCTGCATTGGCAGATGGATTCTTAACCACTGCGCCACTGGGGAAGTCCGTAGCGTTTTTTCTTTTGCAGTCACTCTTGACTTTGATTCAATGGAAACTACCTGTTTAAGGATATGTGCTTGTTGGGAATTTCACAAATCAGTCAGGGAATCAATCAAGCAATATCTAGGATACTGGATAATAATACACTAATTCTTAAGACTTTAATGTGGAAAGTGCCGGGTTAATATGATGGGAGTGACTGGGTTAATATATTACAAAATCAGTAGCGGGGAGGTAGACTCTTTAATAAATGTCTGTACAACTGGATATTGTATGGATTTTAAAAAAAATCAACCTCACCCATTAATCATGAAAATGTAACATATAACAGGAATTTAAAAATATTTTTCACCCATCAGTTCGTCAGATATTAAGGTGAGATGGTTATCAAGTGGTGGAAATGGAAGGACGCAGGGAGAGCATATACTCTGACACGGGCAGTGGGGTGGAACTTGTGCAGCCACTGGGGGAGGTGCTGTGTAATCTGTTCAAATTGAAGACGACAGCGCGTGTCCCCGTGGGCACACGTTCCAGAGTGTGCGCGTTACAGTTTCGGAATGGTTGGATTAGTTTCAATTTTTTGCTATCGGTAGAGGCTTAATCATATATACTCTGTACATAATATAAAGCAATTATTTAAGCAAGGTGAATCATGACCATGTGTGTAAGTGCGGGTAAATGTCCAAAAGTTAAAAAAAAAAAAAAGAAATTGACATTATTTATGTTAAATACAACAAAAACACTACTCTATGTAATTTGCTGGAAATGAAATACACAAAATATACATAAAACAAATGGACTAGAGGAATGCACACAACTAGTAGTAGGGCCTCTGTGTATAGGGAGAGGAGACCCACATAGAGATGGAGCGGTGGTCAGGGACCTAGAGCTTTTAGCTGCGGCATGTGTGTGGGATCTAGTTCCCTGACCAGATATTGTGACGGGCCCCCTGCATTGGGGATGCGGAGTCTGAACCACTGGACCACCAGGGAAGACGGACCTAGAGCTTATCTGTAACGTTCTCATTTAAAATATTTATGTCTTCATATATTTCTGTAATTTAGAAAAGAACGTACACAGAAAAAGATCTGGGGACAAATATGGCAAAACATTAACAGTGGTTAATTCTGGATAGTGGCTGCCAGATGGTTGGTAATCGTTGGTTTCTTCTTTATAGCTCTAGGTATGGTTTGAACCATCCTCAAAAAAAAAACCCCAAAAGCCAAAAAAACTTAGGCTTTTCACCTTCACTGCGAATAGTTATTAGCCTTAATTTCATTCTGTTTTCCTAGAAAACGTAGACACAGACTTGCAGGCCAGCCTGGGGCAGAGCGAGGAGAAGCCTGTGCCCGCTGCCCCTGTGCCCAGCCCAGTGGCACCGGCGCCCGTGCCATCCCGGAGAAACCCCCCTGGTGGCAAGTCCAGCCTCGTCCTGGGTTAGCTCTGTCTGCCCTGAACTCTGTCGTTTCGTTTCTTTGTTTTCTCCATGCTTGTGAACTGCACAACTTGAGCCTGACTGTACATGTTTTGGATTTGTTTCATTAAAAAAGAAGCACTTTATGTACTGCTGTCTTTTTTTATTTTGGAAGAACAGGTTCTCTGTCTGTCCTGATTCCTCTGGGTCTATAGGCCTTGGCATGAGTGTTTTCTAGTAGTAGATTGGAGGGAAAGCTTTGTGACACTTAGTACCGTGTTTTTAAGAACAGATAAATTGGTTTCAAATGTGTTAGAGGATCTTTTGTACTGAGGTTTTTAAAACCCTTTTCTTGTCAGCTTTACTAGGGTTTACCAAGCCTGGATCGGACAGACCAGTAAACAGTCCACAGGCGCTGTCCCTTCAGGCCCCCAAACAAGGTTGTCTTGATGCTGAACCTACCTGGTGTCGCCCTAACTTGTCAGTGCCCGTTGCAAAAAGCATCTTCCTGTGCCATATGGAGCGACAGAGGCCTGCGCCCCATGCCTTGCTGCCTGCAAAGCAAAAAAACAAAAAAAACAACTGCCTTTTATTTCTGAACCTTAAGAAATATTTAAGCCAGATACTAACTTGACTGGCTGAGCAAAGCCTGCTGCTCCCATGCAGAGGAAGGCTTTGCTGTACACTCAGACTGACGAATTCCAGGTGGTGAAGCAGGGGTGGGGACCACATGGAAGTGGGACTTCCTGGTGAAGGGACCCCCCCCCCCCCCCC
>NW_006780945.1:1494947-1536845 GCF_000442215.2 Lipotes vexillifer
CCGCCCCAGGGGCAGCGCTCTTCTTAGATAACTTGACGCTGTGTGCATGATGCTGGTGCCTGACCATGAAAGAAAGTCTCATCCTTAAAACGTGTGTTGTACGTCACAATCCTGGACTGTTGCTTAAAGTAAACAATGTACAAATTTTGAAACACTGTGTCCTGTGTCATCTTTCTGAGATTGTTTCAGGAGTTCTACCTGCTTAGTTGCTTTTTTCTTTGTTACTATCAACCTTGTTGCCCAATGATTTGATGAGCCATTAAAGTTAAAACACGCTAACGAAGGCCCAGAGAGAAGTGGGCTTCTCTCTAAAGAAAGCAGCTTTAAAGTCAGAGAGCATGAGTTCAGAATGCCAAAATGAAAATTAATGGCTATCTGATAATAAAATACAGGAATAATATGGATAATTGGTATCCAAAATAATTATTAGCCAATACACTTGACACTCTTTTACCACCTACCCTCCTGTGCTGGGTGATAACATTCAAAATTTCAAGTCCTCTCATGCCTGTGGGGTGTTTCTCAATGGTGGGTGGTCAGAGAAGGCGGCTCCAAAGAAAGGAAGGGTCCACGTAGATAGAAGGGGACAGGGTCATCTGAGTCCTCTCAAGTGATACAGGAGACAGAAGATGGGAGAAAGCTCATTAGGTTCTAGGCAGAAAGTTCCAGATCAACATGCTATATTAAATGTCCAAATTGGGCACTGGAAATCGGCTTTTTAGGTCTAGCTGTGCTACCGACCAGCTATGTTCCTTGGGCTTGTCATTTGGGAGCTCAGTTTCCTAACTTAGAAGTAACACTTTTGAATGAGGTCATCTCTAAAAACCTTCCCATGACTGAAATGACTCAAACCTAGTGTGTAACCACCAGCTATTCTGACTTACTGGGCATGTCTTTGGGAAGAATAAGGGTGACCATAGGTTGTGGAGGTGTTAAGTGTTTCTCCCTTACTGTGTAAAGTATTTGCAAAATGGAGAATCAACAGCTGTGCTACGGTCTTTCCAGGTTCATCAGAACAGGTTAGCCCTACCAATCACCTGAGTTACGGTCTGTCACGACTTCAGAGATAGGGAACCTGCACCCTTCTCTCTCAGTAATGGTGGAGCTTCTGGGCAAGAGAGGTTCCTGATTTGTGTCACAACTTGTAACTTGGCTTCAGTTTTTTATTCTGTGAAGGTAAGTGCCTAGTCTAAAGGTGTTCTGCCAGTCATTCTGGTACTATTACAGATTTTAGAAAATTCTATGTAAACATGTTTGCTAAGCGTGTTGAATTTTCCAGTTAGAAAGCTTAGGGTTTAGAAGATGAAGTTGAATGATCTTAAAATGATGACGATGGCAGAAGAATCAGCATTTTGTTGACAGTGTGAACTCTTTACACATTATGTGTCTCAGGTGGCTTGGTGTTCATTGCTGATGTCCATTCTACCTCTTTAGCATTTTAAACTTAGATCGCCAGGCTCCCCTTCCTTATGCCTCTGTTCCATTGGGTTTAGACGTATTGGGGTGCTGAGGTGGGGAACTACAGGAAGACGGGTCACTTACTCAAATCTGAATCTAGTTTGTAGGTAAATATATTTACATGTAGTCAGAAAATTGCGTGAAATCTACAAAAAGAGTCAAAAAAACTTAGCAATGCTAAGCATTTTCTAGAGGCGGATGGAACTGCCAATTCTAGAGACCTGTCAGTTCCACAAAAAGGATTGTCCTGATTACCTGAGCCTGGTGGGAAAATCGCCTCTTCCAGGTGGAACTGGATGTTTAAAGCAGATGCTCCCATGTTTCAAGCCAACTCTGGTTTATGAATTCGTCTCTGAGGAGCTCTGCTCACACGAACCAGTTGTCTTCAGCCGATTCATTCACTTCAGACCGTTACTGGGAGTCCCCGTGATTCGGGCCTTGGGTTGGTGCTGCCTTGAGGGGGCGGAAGCTCTGCTCTGGTCCCCACAGCAGGGTGCGCAGGTATGCCATCTCAGGTTTAAGGAGGCCTGACTCCTTGTTAGACGACGCTTCCCAGTATTTAGGACAGTCCCTCCTGTCGGGCCCCTGGAAGTTCTGCCCCGAGTAACATTCGGGGTGAGCGAGGACGTCTGCTACAGCGTGGAAGGCTGCTGATGTGCACGTAGGTGCGTCCTCAGACAAGAAAGCAGCCCAAGCCATCGCCACGCCGGCCCCCCCCTCCCCGAAACGGGGCTGCCCATGCAAATCAGCCGCGGTCGGGCCCGCCCACCCCATGGCTCCGGAAGCTGCAGTCCCCTCGCCCAGCTCCGCGCGGCGGCTCCCGGGGCCACGTTTCCGCCGGGCCGCCTGCCTCGCAGCGATGGCGATGCAGATGGCTCCGCGGCGCGGGCGGCCAGTGCGGGTGCTGGTGGACATGGACGGCGTGCTGGCGGATTTCGAGGCCGGCCTCCTGCGGGGCTTCCGCCGAAGCTTCCCCCAGGAGCCGCACGTGCCGCTGCAGGAGCGCCGCGGCTTCCTCGCCTGCGAGCAGTACCGAGCCCTGCGCCCGGACCTGGCGGTAGGGAGTAGGGGGGCGGGGGGTCGGCGGCGCGGGGCCGCCCTGGAGCGGGGAGCCCCGACCCCACAGGGCACCTGGGAGCGGGGAGACCTCCCCTTGGGTCAGGACTGTCTCTGCTCCATGTCCAGTGACACCTTCCTGTTTAAAATTAACAAAGCTCTCTCACTTCAGAATCCACAGTTCACCTCAGGACTAGACAGTCTGGGGGAGCACTTACCCCTGAACACAGTCCTCTACCTGAGACTCTGATCTGGAGACCGAAGCCCCCCAGGAACTTCACTTTGAGAGTCCTCGCTGGGGCTGGAGAGGTCTGCTGGATCAGAGCCAAGACAGGAACACTGTATCTTTCAGGACAAAGTGGCCAGTGTGTATGAAGCCCCAGGCTTTTTTCTAGACTTGGAGCCCATCCCTGGAGCCTTGGAAGCAATGCGGGAGATGAATGACATGCAGGAGTGAGGAAGGGCGGGGAGGGAGGGGGTGGGGAGCAGGGGCTGGCACCACCCTGTCTAACCGCCGCCCCCCCCCCCCCCCCCATGGCCACTGTGTGCACGAGAAGGTGCGGCTGCCCCAGCACTCCACCCACACGCTTAGGCTCCTAAGTCCCGATCTTTTAAAGAAAGCGGCAGAAACAGAGACAGTCGGGGGTGGGGGGGGTGTAGAGGGGAGCCATATCTCTCATGAGCTGCTGTAGACCCTCCCTCACACCTGCTTGCTCACGGGCCCTGAATTCAAGGGCCCATCAGGCCCTACTGACCCACTTATGCCCACCTCACAGTACCGCTGGGTGGAGAAGCACCTGGGGCCCCAGTTTGTGGAGCGCATTATCTTGACGAGGGACAAGACGGTGGTCTTGGGGGACCTGCTCATTGATGACAAGGACACCATTCAAGGTAGGAGCCCTTTTCCCTAGCAACCTCCAGGCATCTAGCCTGCTGGGATTAGGGAGAGGGAGTAAAAATAACCAGATTACAGAGTGTATCCCTGCCTTCCTCCCGTGTCCTGTCCCAGGCCAAGAGGAGACCCCAAGCTGGGAGCACATCTTGTTCACCTGCTGCCACAACCAGCACCTGGCCCTGCCCCCCCAACGGAGACGGCTGCTCTCCTGGAGGGACAACTGGAAGGAGATTATAGACAGCAAGCGGGAAGCTCTGCAGCGGGACCGAACCGGCCTGGGCCCGCCCCAGGAATAAGGCGAGGGGCCATGGCCGTGGACAGTAGCTGAAGGAAGGGAAGGCAGACCAGCAGGGAGCCTGGGCAGAACTGAGTGACAGGGCAGCATCATGGCAATGACCCCTCAGCACTGTGCCAGCCACCTGAACCCTCCTGGCAGAGCTGGCCTGGAAACATGGTGGGAAAATCAGGAAGCTTTTTAATAAAACACTTTGGCTCACTGCTCTCTTACGGCCTTTTATTTGGGGGAAGTGAAGGGACAGGAGCCCCACAGGGGCAGCTGGGACAGAGGCCGATGAGGAGGCCTTCGCCTCCCTCCCTCTCGTCTCCTTAGTCCATTAGTTCCATAGTCTGCCCACCTCCACGTCCACCTGGAAACCATTCCTCTCGAATCTGCCTTTCCTTGGCCATGTAAGAGGTCATCCTTGGGCTTCCCTGGTGGCGCAGTGGTTAAGAATCTGCCTGCCTGCCAGTGCAGGGGACACGGGTTCGATCCCTGGTCCAGGAAGATCACACATGCTGCGGAGCAACTGCGCCACAACTACTGGGCCTGTGCTCTACAGCCTGCGAGCCACAACTACTGAGCCCACGTGCCACAACTACTGAAGCCTGCGCACCCTACAGCCCGTGCTCTGTAACGAGAAGCCACTGCAATGAGAAGCCTGTGCACCCCAATGAAGAGTAGCCCCCGCTCGCTGCAACCAGAGAAAGCCCGTGCACAGCAACAAAGACCCAACGCAGCCAAAAATAAATAAAATTTTAAAAAAGATAAAAAAGAGGTCATCCTTAAGGGAGGCCAGGACCTTCCACTGTTCCTGAACCCCACGTTTCCAAGGGGGCCCACACCCCTTCCCCCGTGCTGAGCAGCTGACACTAGACTCTGAGCCATTCGCTTGCTGTCAGTGTCTAGTCCCATCTCCCTTGAGCACCTCTCTTACTTGCATCCCTGAAGCCAGCCTGAGACAGATTTCCAGGGACAGGGACCACCACCCCCACCCCCGCCCACCTCACTAACCCTGATGGCAGAGAAGGCAGGCCAGGGCTTCCGGGCAGGTACCATGGGGTGGTGAAGGGAAAGGACAACAGCTCGAAGAGTTTGTGCCTGTATTCTAATGTGTCACCCTCATGGCCTCCGTCTTAATGCCTGATGGCCATGTTAACAGTCACTGGGCTGCGACACTCAAGATCAGGAACCACGTCTTCGTCTTTGAAGCCCTAACATGGTGCCTGGCTGATAGGCCTGTGTGGATAAACAGTTAATCAGCCACACAGTTCTCCAGGCCAGCATTCACCATGCGCAACACCCAGCCTGGAGAGCTTGCAGGACAGGTACCCAGCCTCCACAGCAGTGGACACAACACTTCCCCAGCTTCCCAGGGCCCCGAAATACTTTTAACAACAAGGCTTCTCATTTCTATTTCTCAGAATTACTCCCGACACTTCTGTTAAGGTATGATGCCTATTTCCTCAAGCTCAGGCAATTCTCCTAAGCCCCAGGCCCAGCTATTACTCAGGAGAAACACCATCTGCAGAGCCTCTGGGTCTAGGGACCTGCTGCTTCTCACACGAGGGTGACAGCTTGGTGGCGGGGTGGGCCAGGAGGCAGGACCTTCGCCTCTAGCTGGTTGAGAGCGTCCGCCTGTCAAAACGGCACCCTTCAATTTCCTTCTCCACGTATCTCAAAGTCTGGCTTCCTCACTCATCTCCTGGCGCCTTTCATCACAGTGTAAACACCTGTCCCACTGAGAAAACTCGCCTTTAAAGTGGCTAACAAAGCACCATTTGGGGAGAATGTGCACAGTGGGAGCTTTGCTGCTCACACTTCCTGAGTTCCCACTGGGATTTTGGTCTTGTCTCTGGCAGTGCCGGTGCCGCGGCCTGAGGGCTCCTTGGATCAGGGCTGCTGCGGGGCCTCCGTCCTTGGCAGTGGGATCCCCAGGGCAGAGTGAGCCCGCCAGCTGCGGGCTTCGGCCACCTGGCTAGGGGAACAGAAGTCTTCCAGGAAGATCTGGGCCAGGTTCCGGAGCCTCACGTTGGCTGAGAGGGAGAAGCGTACCATGCACTGGACCACGGGCATGGCAGTCAGCTCAGGGTGGGAGTTGGAGCCCGGTGAGCTCAGGTACATGATCGTGGTGACGGCGGACAGCACGGTCTCCTCGTTGGGACTGGACAGGCAGTTGATGATGAGCGGGACACCCCCAGTCTGCAGGATGTGCTCCTTGTTGGCCCTGTCTGAGCACAGGTTGCAGAGGCCTCCTGGGAACGAGCAAGGTGAGTCTGGATGCCTGAGCCCTAGGCCTCCTCCCATCTTTCCTCGGCCCACTAAGTCCCAGGGAAGGCCCAGGCCTGAGAAGGTGGCCCAGGGACAAGGGATCCAAAGTCTATTCTGATCTCCAGCCCTCCCTTTCAAGATTCCAGAAAGGCCTGCCTGCCTGCCCTCCACTGCCCAACCTTCTGGAAGTGGGCACTGATCCCTTTCCCTCCTGGTTCAGCCAGCTCAATGACTGACAGGCTTTCCTTTTTTTTTTTTTTTTAAAGTAGAAAACATAAACAAAACCCACAGTGTATCATCACTTTAGAAGAATTAAGAAATATAGGTAAGGTGATGGTTTCACAGGTGTATACATATGTCAAAACTTATCAAGTTATACTCTTTAAGTATGTAAAGCTTATCATGTGCCAATTATACCTCTATAAAGCTGTCAAAAATATTAGAAGTCAAAATATAAACCATCTTAATCCTACCACCCATTTAACATGTTTTTCATCCCACAATTTTTAAATATGTGACTACATATAAATATTTAATAACAATATGATACCCTTATTGTTTTGTAAGCCAGCTGTTTTCATTTAACCATGTCCTGTGAACATCTCTCCATGCCAATAAATCTACAATCATGGCATCATTTAATAGCTGTGCAGTCCACCATTTTATGGAAACAGCATAATTGTGAGTTTAAAGCATTTCAGCATCATTCCCACATCACTATTCCTAGGAATCTGGGGGACAAAAGGACAGAGTGAGAGACCCGTGGTTCTGGATCTAAGAACCACTGCTCAGGTAAGATGCCCAGACCCCTCATTCTCTCCCGTCAGGCCTAAAGCACTCGATGTGGGAAGCTGATTTTCGTGGGTCCTGAGTGAGCTTCCTGCCATCAGGGCACCCTCACCTTTAGGTTCCTACTCCAAGTAGAGAACGAACTTCTAGCTCATTTGCATAACATGGCCGACCAGTACTGAGTGTCCAATCAGGAGTGAGTTACAGCCCACCCACTTCTCCGGCATCTCTAGAAACAAGCAAAGGGGGGGACCTCCCCACACGCCCGGCAAAACCCAACTAGGACCTCTTTCCCAGCAAGAGGGGGCAGGTGCAGGGAAGTGGGGCAGGCCTGGCAAAGACCTCCGCCTACTCCAGGTAGGTAGAGCCACCCGTTCCCTAGCAGTGCCTGGGTAGGGAAACATTTTACCCATTCAGCCTCCAAGGACTTCCCACTGCATTTGGAATAAAATCCAAACTCCCTTCTGGGATCTTTGCATGGTGCCACCCTCTCGCTAGTTCACCAGCACATCACTGCTCCGTGGCCAGTGTGGTTTCCCTGGAGTACCCCATTAGCCACTGCCTGCCACACCCAGGCACGTCCCTCATCACCTGCCTCACTGTCCTCATATGCTTAGAACTCTGAGAAACCTTCATGGGATCTTCTTGCTCACTGACCGCTGAGGCCCGCTAGAAGCTACTGTGCCATGAGGTCAACACCTAGGCTGTCTTGGGATTTCCCTGGTGGTCCCGTGGTTAAGACTCCATGTTCCCAATGCAGGGGGCCTGAGTTTGATGCCTGGTCAGGGAACTAGATCCCACATGCTGCAACTAAGAGCCCACACACCGTAACTAAAGATCCCTCACGTGAAAACGAAGAGCCCCCGTGCCGCAAGCCTAATTAATTAATTAATTTAAAAAAAAAAGGCCTAGGCTGTCTTATTCCCAAGACTTCCTGGGTTTCTGGCACAGGGGGCGCTCTGCAAATGTTTGCTGGAAGGATTTTAAAGCAGTGAGCAGGGAAAAGGGCTGCACTGCAGAGGGTCGGGAGGCTGGATGGAATGGCTCCCTGGGACCCTGTGCACCTTGGACATCTGCAGTTCTGAGGGACGGAAGAGGCCGAATGGTGCTCCTGAACCGAGGCAGATGGGCAGTAGGAGACGGACTCCAGGCACTGATGGAGAGGTCCCTCCCAGTGTCTACCTCAGCACCCATTCACCTCAGTGGAGCCCTTAGCACAACCTGGGGTCATCCTGCTGACTACCTTCTTTACTTGCTGTCTGTCCCCCCATCACTGGGCACCACAGGGCAGTGATTTACCTCTGTATTTCCGGAGCCTGCAACTGAGGATTCTTGCTGGACACATACTGGGAACATGACTGAACCCCACGAAGAGTTACCACTACCCCCATTTAAGGGAAAGAACCTGAGGCTGTTGAGTAGCTTGACCAAAGTCCCAGAAGATGGGGAGCCCTCTGCTACTCCCGTGGGAAAGGGTGTCCCTTCAGAAACCACAAGGACAACTAATCCTACCATGGGCAGATGCCAGGCTCAGCCAGGAGCAGGGACAAGTAGAAATGCTGTGGCACAACTACTGAGCCCACGTGCCACAACTAGTGAAGCCCGCGTGCCTAGAGCCCGTGCTCCGCAACAAGAGAAGCCACTGCAATGAGAAGCCCGCGCACTACAACAAAGAGTAGCCCCCGCTCACCACAACGAGAGAAAGCCCACGCGCAGCAAGGAAGACCCAATGCAGCCATAAATAAATAAATAAATACAAAAAAGATGTCACCTCTTCTAAGAGCCTTTCACAACCACCCTAATCAGTCCCTCTCCCCAAGAGACCCTCCCCTCACCACCTTCACTTCTTTTCTTCATACCAAAGAAGAAAAAAAGAAAAAGTAAAAAAGCAAAAGAAGAAAATATTCATAGATTCTGACAGAGGACTCATATCCAGAATATATAAAGCATTCCTACCTATCAATAAAAGATGAACAACACAATAAAAACAATGAGCAAAAGACTTCGATAAACTCTGCACAAAAGGGTCAATATATGAAAATGTGCTCAACATTCCTGATCAGAGAAATGAAAATTAAAACCACAATAAGAGGCCACTACACACCTATCATAATGGCTAAAACAAAAAAAGACTGATGATACTAAGTGTTGGCGGGGAGGGAACACCACTGGAAGTCTCATATGCTGGCGGTGAGGAGTGTAACACATCGTGATTACGGTGGAAAGCTATTTGGCAGCTTCTAACACAGTTAAACATACATCTACCCTACGACTCAGCAATTCCACTCCTACCCAAATCTGTCTGAGAAAAATGAGCACATATGTATACAAGGAATCGACCCGAGAGAAATGAGTACCTATGTATACAAGAAAACTTGTACAAAAGTTATCACAACAGCTTTATTCATAAAGGTTCCAAACTAGAAACAGCTCAAATCTCCATCAGTGGGTGAATGGATGAACAAATTGCGGCCTATTCATATAAAGACATGGACTACTGATACTGTAACAATTTGGATGAATCTCAGAAACATTATACTGAGTGAAAGAAACCAGATACTATTTCCTGTAGGATTCCTTTCACATGAAGGTCAAGAACAGGCGAAACTGATCCACGGGGATAGAGGTTAGAATAATGGTTACCTCACGGTGGAAGCCACTAACTGGCAGTGGGTACGAGGGACCTTTTTGGGGAGATGGAAACATTCTGTATCTTGACTTAAGTGCTGGTTATGTTGATGTACAGAGACCTTAATGCATTTAGGAATTCATCAGACTGGCACTTAAGCCACGTGCGCTTCACCGTCTGCCGATCCTGCTGCGAATCTAAACACTGTGGCTACCAGACGAAAGAGAGAACAAGCTCTGACTGGCGGATGAACGTACTTCGGACAAAGCTGGCGACACAGAGAGAACGAGCAAGAGGCGAAGGCAGGGCCCTTCCAGGCGTGCAGAGCCACAGGAACCCCCGCGAGAGACAAAAGAGAAAACCCTAGTGCAGTCTGGGATGAGAAAGCTGGCGGCTCAGAGAGGGCAGGGAGGGAGGGGATCTCAGGTCACAGAGCAAGGAGGGCATTGGTGCCGGAAGGGACAGGAGGGTCTAAGTATCGTCCTGGGGATTAAATGAGGTCATGCTGACAAGTGCTTAGCCAGCACCTGGTGCCTGAGAGGGCTGGGTAAGTCCTTGGAGACAGTGGTTCAAGACGTTACAGCTGAGGACCCGCCCGCCCCAGGGTGCTGGGCTGGCCGTGGTCAATCCCAGGTCAAAATCTTCACTGGGGGCTATATCTGTTCTTGGGTTTTACTTCAGTATCTTCAAGATGGTTCTCTCTGAAATTTCAGGACAGACATTCAAGGGACAGAACAGTATACAGAGAAAGCTACTATTATATGTAAGAAGGTAGACAAATATACATATATGTATATGCTCACATTTGCTGGTTTCATATGAGGGGGAACAGGGTGGAAGGGACAGGAATGGTAGTGAGACCATACTGGTAATACAGTTTTGACTTAAACAGATATGTTTTGTATAAGTTAAAAAAACCAAATTAAATTTTAAAAAATCATGGCTTTTCGCACTTCTGACCTATATTTCAGTTCTAAAATTTTATCCTACAGGTACACTCCCACAAGTGAGAAATGACATACAAATAAGGGTACCCACTGTCACACTGCTCACGAGAGCAAAATGGAAACAACCCTAAATGGCCATCCTCAGGGGCTGGCTAAATGTTAGTCCCTTCACGCAGTGGACATCACGCAGCAGTTACAAAGAATCAGGCAGCTCTTTATGGGCTGATACTGCAGGTGTGCCAAGACATGGCGCTAAGTTAAAAAAAAAAAACAACAAAAAAAGGCAGAATATAGATACAGTATACTACAACACATGTAGGATATGCAAAAAGGTATACATAGTATACAAACAAATATACGTATTTGTTTATCAATCCCTAAAATATCTCTGGGAGAATACACAAGAAACTAGTAACAGTGGTTGCCTCCAGAAAAGGCTACAGACCGAGTTACTCTTTATTACCTACCATTTTGAATTCTGTACCATGTGAGTCAATTATGTATTCTCATAAATTAATAAAACACACACGCACACCCTGCTTCTGCCTAGAACTGAGAGGAAGGGGGGTTGGTCTCTGCCAGTCGGGGAGGGAGGGCGCAGGGGCCTGGAGCCAGCCTTCCCAGCTGGTGTGGAAGGGAGCAGTGGGGTGAGGACCTTGAATTCACCTCTTTCCTGTAACAAGTGGATGGCTGAGGAATTTCTTTTTAAGCAGAAAGATGTGTGACCCCAGGACACTAAATGATCAGTGAGAGAAGGAGGTACACGGGAACCCGAGAGTACGGAGGATAGAGCGAGGGCTCTGTGGTGGGCAGATCTAGCTAGAATCCCAGAAATGCCCCAGGGGACTCAGGTGAGCAGAGCAAGCAACTCCATCTCTCTAAGCCTAGGTTTCTTTATCAGTAAAACGGGAAGAGAGAATTGAATAATGTAAGACCCCTCCCTGGCACACAGTAGATATGGACCAAGCACGCACCTGTTTATAGCCTCGGAGGCTGGCACAGGGCACATCTTCAACCCACACACAGAGAAAGGGCTGGCACATACAGGTAGGGTTTAACAATGAGAAAGCAAGTGCCCATGTAACCAGCACTGAGGTCAAAGACTGAAACACTGTCATCAGTCCAGAAGCCTCTGCACGTTCTTTCCTGATTCAGTTCTCTCCCCTTCTCAGAGGTGAACCTCTTCCTGACTTGTAACAATGCAATAAAATAATTTTAAATTAATAAGCAGGACCTTTTAAATTTTTAATAAAAAAAATTTTACTACACACACCCCCCTAAATACTATAATTCAGTTCTGCCTCTTTTTGGACTTTATAGAAATGGAATCACACTGTACATATTATTATGTGTCTAGCATCATTTGCTTAACGTTATGTTTTTAAGATAATTGCAAGGAGCTGTAGATTGTTCATTTACTTTGCTAAGCAGTATGAATATGCACAGCATTGATAATCCATTCCACTGTTGACTGTTTCCAGTTTAGGACTGTTACAGACAATACTGCTGGTGACATTTTTGCATGTGTCTGGACGTGTGTGTACCTAACCCTATGATTGTAACTGCTGGGTCACGCGCCATGCCTATCTTCAATTTTACTAAATCCTATCTTTCCAAAGAGAGGCGGCTCAGGATTCATCTACCAGCCTTTTTCAGTACACCACCACCATCTGGTGGCAGCTACAGGTATTGCATGAAATAGAACAGAGGAAAGCGATTTAACCTGAATCGTGGGAGGCCACCTACATGCATTCTGTTGTAGTAACAAAACTGCCGAGTATTCCGTGACATACTAGGATTCAGCCAGTTTTCGTGGAAGAAGAGAATTATCTCCTGGTTCCTTTACATCTCCATACACCATCTAGAATGGTGCAGGTGTGCACACACGGCAGATAAGACACCAGAGAACCAACCAATGGTGCTTCAGTCCAACACTCCCAAATTAATACCAAAGCCTGCCAGAGTTTTTATTTGGGGCATGAGCTCTGAATTCTCTCGCTCATTCAAGTATTTACTGAGATCCTGGCTTTTTATCTGGTTCCTGATAATTCACCCATTCCCTATCCTCCATCCCAAATGAGGGTGGCTCTGGACTGACCAGTGCCTGTCTCCCCATGGTACTTCCTCCTCCTACTGCCCGGACACCCACTGTGAGGCTAAAGATCAACTTTCATACCTTTTCCTATCATTCAGTGATATTTTTCCAGAAGGACCGAATCCCTGGAACAGATGGGTGATAAGACACTATCCCATCCTACCTCACCTCTCTGGGAGACTCGGGAACTGTTTATCCTCAAAGGGGTCTGGATACCTAGGGGACCTTGCAGCTGCAGGCACTTTATCTCATTTAATTCTCTCAACAACTCTGTGAGGCAGGTACTGATCCTCCCCCACCTGACCGATGATGGGAGAAGGGAAATCACATGTCCAGAGTTAAGTCGGGGAGTGAGGACTTGAACTCAGGCCTGCCTGACCCCAAAGCCCCACTCTTACCAAACTCTCTATATTCCTTCCCAACAAACCAACATTGGTTTTGGTTCTGCCAAACCATGACCATGGGCAATCTAACCCAGCAGTTATTCCAGAACCAAACGCACTCGGGCTGCAGCACGAAGTCACGGCCAGGACTCTGCACACATTCCCCGGCCCCATCCTCGTCCCAGGCCAAAAGGCCTGAGCACTCAAGACATAACAAAGATAAGCAAGGCACTCTGATCTCATGGAGATTCACCATCTCAGATCTGCCACCAGAGACAAAAGATTCAAAGCTACAAAGCCCAGCACAGGATAAGCACTGACAGTGTTTCCCATTTAGCACCACAGACATTAACAGAAAAGGAAACAGCAAGAGTAACAAAATAGGCTTCTAAGCACCACTGGGACTTTCCTTTTAAGTTATGCACAATAAATACAAGAGAATTTTAACCTCCAGAGGATCCCTCGGAGGGATTCAATGCTAAGAAAGCTGTTGCTCTTGGGATTGGGGGGCGTTGGGAAGACGAAGAGAAGGAAACAGCGGCTGTGAAAAGTAAAACTGGTGATGATACCAACAATTTTAGACAAAGTATTGATACCTTCACGGAGACAGACACGCGCACACGCTCTGCTCCCCGCAACAGTCCTGCGAGGCAGACAAGGCTCAGGCGAGGAAATGAGGCTTGGAGAAGGGACAGGACTCATCCACAAAGACTGGCTACAAAGTGGAGAAGTGGGGACCGTGGACTCCAGGTCCAGGGCTTGGTCACCCACTCTGGGAAGCTTCCCAGGAGGGCAAGAACCCAGGCCCAGCCCTGATCTCTGGCAAAGCTCCCAGCTCAGTGGGCCAGGAACTCAAGAGTGTTCCAGCCTTGGGAAAGTTGCTTCCTGATCCTGTAAAAACTTGCCTGGGTGACTGCTCTTTTCAGCAAAGGTTTCTCCAGAGTCAAGAGCTTGAGTTGAAGGAGCTGTATCACTCTCAGGTGGAGGCCTAGCCACGGGCTTCTGCAGGGGTCACTGTCACCACTCAGGCGGCAGAAGCTGGGGAGCAGAGCTCCAAAAAGGGAGGAGATGGAGTACTAATACTGGAGAAAATCTTAAAGTGACCAATTTTTCACGATACTTCTTCAGCATAATAATCTTCCAGAGGGGCAGAGACATGAGTTATTCCCACCCTTAGACCTGGGCAACCGGGGCTCCTGCCCCCAGCCCAGGTTTCGAGGGCCTCACTCTGGCCCTCTCCATAGGCTGAAGAGTCCAGGGAGCCTGCCCAAAGCCCATACCCAGAGCTCCAGTTCCTAAAACTGCTCCCCCAGCTTCATGGGCCTCTTTCCTGCATCCTGACTCCCAGCAGTGAACCCTGCTGTTTGTGTGTACACGCCTAAGTCCAATGAGTGGCCACCAGGCAAGTGTTTGTGGGGCTCTGAATGAAGCGGGATGTCCACACATGTGTGAGGCCTGTCATAGTAAGAGGAGTACCAGATACCACAAATTAGAGGCAGACCTGGATGGCCTTTCAAAAATTTAAATCACATTTGCCCAGGATGTATTCAGGAAGAAAAAAAAAAAGTGTGTTACTTGATTCTAGAAAAGTTTTCAATCTAATTTCTAAGTTACAGGAAATAAAGCAGTTACAGGAACAAACGAAATGACACCATAAAGAGGCAACTAGACAATTCAGAAGGTGAGACCTTCTGCAGAACTGGTCTGGATCCTTCAACAATTAGTGTTAGGAAAAAAGAGTCTATTATTAATGATTAAAAGAGGTATAAGATGGGCTTCCCTGGTGGGGCAGTGGTTGAGAATCCGCCTGCCAATGCAGGTGACACAGGTTCAAGCCCTGGTCCGGGAAGATCCCATATGCCGCAGAGCAACTAAGCCCATGGGCGACAGCTACTGAGCCCACGTGCGACAACTACTGAAGCCCGCGTGCCTAGAGGCCATGCTCCGCAACAAGAGAAGCCACTGAAGTGAGAAGCCCGCGCACCACAACGAAGAGTAGCTCCCGCTCACCGCAACTAGAGAAAGCCCGCACGCAGCAACGAAGACCCAAAAGCAGTCAAAAATAAATAAATTTATATTAAAAAGGAGATATAAGATAATTGATGCTGTGATTTCCTTCCAAAGAGCACCATATGGAAAGGGGGGGAGGGGGTGGATAAAGAGTAACTTTAGGGACTTCCCTGGCGGTCCAGTGGTTAAGACTCCATGCTTCCAATCCAGGGGGCATGGGTTCAATCCCTGGTCAGGGAACTAAGATCCCAAATGCCACAAGGTATGGCCAATAAATAACTAACTAAAAAGAGTGACTTTATAGTGGAGAAACCTGACAAACACTGCTTCATCCAGGTGTCAAGGTTAATATCAACAGTGATAAGTCATGTTGATAGCATATGCCCTTGATATGATGTAAATGAAAACGGCCTTTTACCATTTACCTCTGTGGTCATCCTCCCCAAAACCCATATCCCACACTAATCATGAGAAAAATATCAGACAAACCCCAACTGAGGGAAAAACCTACAAAATACCTGACCAGTACTCCTCAAAACTGCCAAGGTCATCCAGCAAAAAGGGAAAGTCTAAGAAACTGGCATAGCCCAGAGGAGCCTAAGGAGACATGACAACTAAATGTAACACAGTATCTTGGATGGAATCCTGGAGCAGTAAAAGGATTATCAGAGAAACACTAAACAAATCTGAATAAAGTATGGACCTGAGTTAATAATAATGCATCAATATTGGTTTATTAATTGTAACAAATGTACCATACTAATGTAAGACAATAACAATGAGGAAACTAGGTGTGGCATATATGGGAACTCTGTACTATCTCTGCAATTTTTCTAAAACTGTTCTAAAATACAAAGTTTATTTTAAAAGAGAGAGATTGAGATCTAAGGAACGTAAGAACCAGATTAAGTGCATGAATCCTGGACTGGATCCTGGTTTATACAAAACAACAACAGCAAAATGTCCTTTTGGGAACTATTAGAGAAGTTTGCCTAACTGGGTATTTGGTGATAATGGAATTATTAAGTTCATTCTCTATGTAGATAAGATTCACTATGGACTTCCCTGGCGGCGCAGTGGTTGAGAGTCCGCCTGCCGATGCAGGGAATGCGGGTTCGTGCCCCGGTCTGGGAAGATCCCACATGCCGCGGAGCGGCTGGGGCCCGGAGGCATGGCCGCTGAGTCTGCGCATCCAGAGCCTGTGCTCCGCAACGGGAGAGGCCACAGCAGTGAGAGGCCCACGTACAGAAAAAAAAAGATTCACTATGTAAAGAAATGTTCTTTTTCAAAGATGCATGCTGAAAAAACAATGTTGGTTTGCCTTCAGAATAAACTCCAAACTCTTTCCTTGAACTGGTCATTTCCTCTCAGTTGGCATCATTGTCCTTAATTGTAAGACTAAATTAACTGATTTGACTAGTTGTAAAAGTCAACAATTATTTTATGTATTTTGACTTAATGTTTTTTTGTTTTGTTTTGTTTTTTGCGGTACGCGAGCCTCTCCCGTTGCGGAGCACAGGCTCCGGACACGCAGGCTCAGCGGCCACGGCTCACGGGCCCAGCCGCTCCGCGGCACGTGGGATCTTCCTGGACCGGGGCGCGAACCCGTGTCCCCGGACTCTCAACCACTGCGCCACCAGGGAAGCTCTGCTCTAGAGTCTTTGCCCACGCTGTGCCTTCCCATGATGGCCAAACAAGTAGCCCCTCCCTCCCCTTGCTCTCTCTCATCACCCCGTTTATTTTCTTCAGAGCCTCAGCTTTCTTGTTTGTCAACCATCTGTCTCCCCCTACTAGAATGTAAATTCCTTGAGGGCAAAGACCCTTTGCCCAACTTGTTCGCCACCTCTCCAACATCTAGAACAATACCTTGCTCGCACAATATACGCCCAATAAATATCTGTCCAGTGAATAATTCAGTAGGTCTTAGACCACAACTACTACAGGAGTCACAAGCCATTCCAAGTCACCGCTACTTCTCTTGATGGTAAAACTTTTTTTGGCTGCGCTCCACGGCATGTGGGATCTTAGTTCCCCAACCAGGGATTGAACCCGTGCCCCCTGCAGTGGAAGCACGGAGTCTTAACCACTGGACCGCCAGGGAAGTCCCGATGTTAAAACATTAAGTCAAAGATGTTTAAAAAGGGCACTCAGCTTTTTTCCCTCCAATGGGGCTTCAATCCATTCCCTCATTTTTTATCTCACCTCTAAGCGGGAGGGAAGCTAGACAGGCAGAGGGGGGTCCTGGGAGTTCCAAACCTGACTCAAGCGAGCCGTGACCTGGACGACGTGTGAACCGCGGAGGCGGCACAGACATCGCGAAAGTCTGCCTTCGCAGCTGAGGGACTGCCTAAGAGATTCCTTTCCCAACAACTCACTTGTAACTCATTATCTCATTACAGCCCATCAGGCATCTAGGAGAGCGGCCCCATCCTTACCAATAGCAAACTCCACCAGGGTCTCATTCTCCTCCGACAGTGAATCGAGGAATAAATCCAGGACCTGCAGCTGCCGCAAATACTGGTAGTTACTGGGGTCATAGGCGAAGTTGGCGAGGTTGGCCAGTACTTGCTCCTTGGCGTCTGCAGTGGAAAAGCGGCATTGGAGCCAGGTACCGGGCGGCGATCGCGGCCAGACCCCTGCCTGGTACCCTGCTCCCCACCCTGCCGCTCTCACCTTGGCTCTCGGTCGCCTGGAATTCCGTGACCAGCGCCTGCAGGTATCCCAGCCGGCCGACGTGGGGGTCTACCTTCGGCTTCTGGGCCATGGTCGGGCGGCGGAGGAAACCCGGGGGACGGGCAGGGGAGTGTGGAAGGTGAGGCTGGAAAGCGAGGCTGGAAAGCGAGGCTGGAAAGCGGGCGAGAACCTCACCTGGGCCTCGCCGGGTCCGGAGAGGGGCAGACCGGAGCGGGAAATAGGTTCCTTTCCCGGCTTCAGGTTCTGCAGTAATTTGCAGCTGAAACTGGGCTGGGGAAATGGGGTGGGGACTCAGGACCTCCTAAGAGTTGGGAGTGAACATCCAAATTGGGGCGCGGAAGACCAGGACGCAGTCGCGCGCCGAAGGAGGGAGGAGCAGCACCCAGCGACGCTTAATTTTCGGCTCAGTTCCGGACTTCCGGGGGAAGCCGCGCTTAGCCCCGCCCCAGGGGGCGGAAGGGGCGGGCAGAGGAGGGTGAGGGGCGGGGCTGTCATTGAGCTCCCTGGTACGCCGGTGCTTACGCCGGGCGCTTCAAGCGTCTTGTCTCACGCAGGTGGCGATCCGCGTCGTGATGGAAGCGGTCATGGAAGGTTGCGGATGCGTTGAGGAGCTCCTCTAGGGCCCTTAGGAGCTCAGAGGTGCCGGAGCGCCTATGTGGGGGTCTGTCGGGGCAGAAGCACCTCCAGATGCCCCTGCACTTGACAGAGGGGTGCAGTTCCCCCACACACACCAAGGGCCCCCAGGAACGCAAGTGTCGGCTCCCTGTGTCCCCCACGTGGGTCATTTTGAAACGGAGCAGGACCCTATGGTCCTTGCCCCCCATGTCCTCAGCCTGCCTTTTGTCTGCGGAAAAACTTTATCCAAAGAATAAGTTTAATCAGAAGTGAAAAAAATGCAGAAATAGAGGAAAACAAAGGAGACCAAATAATAATAGTTTAGTCCTTAAGCATAGTCAAGGACCTTTAGTTCGTCCTTAAGGTCTATAGATAACATTCTGAGCCGTATCCTGTGAGCTGTTTTGCAGCTACTGAAGCCCCCACCAGGTGGAGGAGGATGACTACATGATAACCAAACTGAAGCCATGACATAAGCTGCTCCACTTCACACAATTCCGAGAACTGGCCTCAAAGAAATGGGAACAAACCCTGGAACTAAAGATTAACCGTACTTAAAACGACCAAGATGACGCTGATCAGACCACCACATTACTGGTTTCAAGCTGTCAGAACTGACTATGCTGTTCTGCTCCCTCCCTCCGCCTATATAACCCTGAAACTCCCTTTTAAAAGCCCCTGTCCCTTGAACAGCAATCGGGAGTTCTCGGACAGGACTCCACCCTCTCCCCGGTTGCCAGCCTCTGAAGCAACCTTTCCGTTCCTACCAACACTTGTCTCTCAAGAATTGGCTTTCGAGGGGCGAGCAGCCGGACCTGGGTTCGGTAACACTTTGACACTACCTTCATGTCTGCTTTTCCCAAAAGCCAGGCGACGACTTCCCCGGCAGTCCAGTGGTTGACTCCGCGCTCCTAATGGAGGGGGCACGGGTTCTATCCCTGGTCGGGGAACTAAGATCCCGCATGGCGCGGCCAAAATGAAAATAAAAGCCGGTCGAGCCTGGTACCCTCTGCTTCCCAATCCCGAGCTGAGTCTGCCACCTCTGGCTGGAAGGCATTTTATCAGCCAGGTGGCAGAGAGCACCAGGGGGCAGCACCGCTGGGCCCTAGAAGGAGCCCAGTTGTACCGCTTTGGCGGTTTTCTGATGCTGAAGCCCTTCCGCCCACTTCTTTCTCGGGGCTTCTCAGGAAGGGGGCGTGCGACCCAGACCTCATAGGCACAGGGGACAGAGCACCAGGGAGGAAGGTGGTCCGCCCAGACTCCAGTTGTGCTTGAAAACGTGGGGATGAAAGGGGCTTGGGCGGCGAGCTTCTTGAAGGCAAGGGCCATGCTCCTTTTGCCCTGGGCCTGGCATGAGGGCAGAGTGGCTGCCACACTCCAGCCTGCCACAGCCCCGTTGAGAGCAGCCTCCACCTCCGTGGTGGGCTCAGGTCCCTGTGATCAGCCCCTGCCCTGTGCACACACCCCTGGAGCAGGAGTTATGACCATAGTCTGGGTGCTTGGGTACCCTGGCTGCTTCTTGCAGGACAGTGGCCCCAGGCCCCTCACCAGGCCCTTCACATTCAGAGGGGAGCTGATTCGACTTGGGGAAGTATATCTCAGCACAAGGTGGCCAGGGGGCTTCTCTGCTTCTGTCTGGACAGAGCAGTAAAGGCCTGGGACCAGGAGCTCAGAGCTTGGGGACAGGATGGAAGTGAGCTCCTGGTCAGGAACTGCTCTAGCCCCTCTCTAGAGGAATCCCAGGATCAACTAAGTGTGGGTTCTGGAATCAGATGGGCCACCCCAGCCTCCCTCATTTGTCCCCTCCTAAGGCTTCAGAGGCCCTCATCTTTGTTTTTTTTGTTGTTGTTGTTTTTTTGCGGTACGCGGGCCTCTCACTGTTGTGGCCTCTCCCGTTGCGGAGCACAGGCTCCGGATGCGCAGGCTCAGCAGCCATGGCTCACGGGCCCAGCCGCTCCGCCGCATGTGGGATCCTCCCGGACCGGGGCACGAACCCGTGTCCGCTGCATCGGCAGGCGGACTCTCAACCACTGCGCCACCAGGGAAGCCCTGCCCTCATCTTTGGGAAGAATTCTTAGTCCTTGGTTTTGTGCTGAGGGCAGCGACCAGGTCTTAACTCCTCTCTGCCAGTTGCTGACACACAGTAGATGCTCAATAATATTTGCTGAAGGAATTCTGCCCAGAGATTATCACCACTCTTGCCCAGGGGGCAGAGGAGGTCAAAGTTCCCTATGCTAAATGTTTACTAATATCTTTTTTCCTTGAAAGAAATCAGTTTTTAGGAAGTGGGCCTAAAAGGGGATACACGTTTCAAAGGCTTGTGGCTACTACCACCAAAAAGTATTCATCTACCCACCAGCCCCAACTCTCCTTTTCCGCTCAGTTAAGATGGAGAAGGTGGCAGGACCTGGTAAAATGTGTCCAGCTGTGGATTCCCCCTTCAGTGCACAAGCTATGGATGGTGACCAAGTACAGGACAGGATGGGTGGGGGCAGGGAGGCAATGGGGGGGGGTCTTCAGGATCAGACTTTTCAAACTGGAAGAGACTTTAACTTATCTAGGCCAACCTCCTCCTTTTTCAAGGCCCAGAGATGGTCCAGAGTCACACAGCAAATTATGGCAGAGTCAAACGTGAATTCAGGTCTCTATTCCAGCCCAGAGCCCTGTTTCACCTCCGTACTACCTCTTTTGGCCAGAAGGGGGAACTCACGAGTCCTGGGAAAGACAACATCCCCAAGGATGCTGACTCACGCCAGTTGGACTCGTGCAGGAGGAAGGCTGCCGTCGGGTCATAAAAAGAAAATCAATTCTCCTGATAAGGGTTTCTTGTTGAAACCTGGTTGAGCTTGAGTCAACAAACAAGGTCCTTGGTGGGAGTAGCCCTGAAGGGGGATGGGGGAAAATTTACTCCAGGCCTCTTTTCTAGCTTCGTTAGTTCACAGGGTTTATAACCCGCTGCAGAAAGTGTTTCTGTGTGTAATTCAAACAAACTCTGTTTTTCCTTTCACTCAGTTGGTACACTGTTGGGACAAGCCTGGGCTGATGACAGCCAGCCCCCAGGTGATGACCTCAGGGAAGGCACCAGCAAAAAGAGTACGTGGCGGCCGGCCGGTCTGGGGGAGAAGCTCTGACTTCCAGGCCAGACGCACAGGCCAGTGGGGAGCAGGGGTGGCCTGGCAGCTGGCCCAGCCAGCCACTTATCCCAGGGTTGACACCTCTGACACAGCAGGGAGAAAAGGCTGACAGGAGCGGGGAGTGGGGAGTGAAAGGGCTTCTGCTACAAAAGCAGCTCCATTTCCACAGAGGTCGTGGGGCCCTGCCTAGCAATCCTTCCTCCCCTGGTCTGATGTGTGGCTCCCCAGCTCCCCCCAGCACTGATCTTCCCAGCCAAGGTACAGGATGGGGCAGAGGAGGGAGGAGACCCTAGAGCAGGCCCTGCTGAGTGTGCAGGGGGCCCTCAGACTTCACTGATTCTAGGACCCGAGCCAGGGGCTCCCCTCCAGTTCTCTGCACTGTCGCCAGGACGGGTGCTCCACCTGGCATTTAATCTGTCCAAATCCTGCATCCAGGCCGACCCTCAGCCTGGCCCTCCACCACTGCAACACATTCTCTCACAAAGCCCTTCTTCCCAAGGTTCCAGGTAGCATGAGGCCCAGCAACCTGTGCTGGGGGCAGCCCTGTGGGCAAGGGCTGGGCCACCTGGGAAGAAGCGGGGCAGGAGAGACTCGGAGGAGGGTTGAGCTCTTCGGAGCTGTCTAGAGGGTGAAGGACAAAGAGATCACATGGGAGGCACCCAGGCTGGACTTGAGGGTCCGGTGTGTTGAGCTGTAGCAGCAGCGTAGGCAGCCAGCTGAGCTGAGCCAAGCCAGCCGTGACAGACCTGAGCTGGGCTCAGACCCACCTTCCTGGGCCCCAGGTACTCTGATGCCCCAGCAAAAAAAGTCAGGAAGATCCGCTCCTGGATTCTGCTGGTTAGAAGGAAACCTGAGCCTCTGGAGGTCAGCCTCTAAGGTCCCAACTCCTGGCTGAGTCCCAACATGCAGAACCCAGATGGCCTTTGGTTCAGGCTTTGGTTCACCCCGGCCTCTGGCAAAGTAGCCGGACATTCCTGGGCTGAGGCAGGACTCACTGACTTCAGGGCTCAGATGCCGGTCACACACGTGAGTGATCCCGGGCCTCAGACGCTGGTCACATACATGATCTCCACGCGCAGCTGCTTCTTGGGACCGTCTGTGTCCTCCATAGTGAGGCCGTGCTCTGGGGCAGCCTCTGTTACAGCTCCTTGCACCTCAGCCTGCGGGCCCTGCCTCTCCATCTTCCCCAGGGCCCAGAAACTGCCACCCATGAAGAGGGCGGCTGAGATGAGGAAGAAACTTGACATGTAGAAAACATAGCTGAAGTTGCTGGTGGTGTCTAGGAGGAGTCCTAGGGGACAGAGAGCAAGTTAGGCCACTGCCCTTGGCTACCAGGCCTCCCGCCCACACCCCCTCACCCCTGCTAAATTGTGTGCTCTGTGAGAGCAGGGATTTTATTGTTGTCTCTGCTGCATCCCCAGCACTAGGAACCGTGGCTGGCACCTAGTGGGAACTCATTAGGTATTTGTTGAATGAAAGGAAAGGAAACATTAAACCAGCCCCAGTCCGGGCAGGAAGAGCCCTTGGGCGGCCAGACGAGCACTTAAGGGCATGTTTCCTTTACCCTTGGCGGCAGGAAGCCAAGGACTCAAGGGCCAGTGGCGTCTGGGATATCTGCTCAGCCCTACCCCAGGCCCGCCATACCTCCTCCTGGATTGCTCTCCCCGCTTGTCGGCTTGGAGAATGCCCTTGGAAACTGGGACTTCCAATGCCACACTTGGGAGGAGTCCCCGTTGTCTGACTGTAATAACCGTGCTGTCTGTTGACTGCCCCCCAGCACCACGGGCTTCACAAACCTTCCCTTTTACTCTGAATGTCACACGCTCAGCTGCCCAGCAAGTCCACTCCTGTGGGTCTCTGCTTCCATATCTGTTCGTTTCCCTCCCGGCACAAATCACCACTATGATCACAAAGGGGCCTCTTTGCTGTAATCCCCAACTCCTCCACTAGAAGGTAAGCCCTGCGAGGTGGGGACAAGTTCTCTGTATTCGGCCCTGCCCACCCTGTGACTGGCACAGGTGTAGGGATGGGTATGGCAGGTGTTCTCGTCTGCATTTTGCAGATGACACTATGGCTCAGAGAAGGAAAATGACTTGCCCGGGCCCCACAGGCAGAGGATGTTAATAACAGCAGACATGTGCATAGCACTTACCGTGTGCCAGGCTCTCTACTAAGCTCTTTGCTATATGTCACTTGTGATCCCCACAACAAGCCTATGAGGTAGATTCTACTGTCATCCCCACTTTACTGATAAGAAACCAGAGGTACAGAGGGGAAGACAAAGGACTGAGATAAGTCTGGTATGAAAATCCTTATTTTTCACTGTTCATACCCCGAGTGCCAGCTGTGGAACAGCCTACAGCCAGTCCCCTGAGGTGCTTGAGAAAACCACAGATTCCAAGTCTCCAACCCTGAGATGCTGGAGGGGGGCCAAATCTCCAGACTGTTCCTATTTGCACCCCCCCATGCCCTGCCCAGGCCACACCCGGCTGCCCTCCCTCCCAGGGCCTCACCAGCCAGTGGCGGGGAGATGAGGATGGAGATGCTCTCCAGGACGGTGAAGAGGCCCAGGGCGCTGGAGAACCGGTCCATGGGGACAATGTCCATGAGGACCTGGAAAAGGAGAGCACCAATGCTGCTCATGGACACGCTGTACACCAGGCAGTAGGCCACCAGCACCCGGAAGTCGGCCGACGCTGCGCATGCCAGGTTGGTGAGCCCGTTGAGCAGGGCCGCCAGGCTGAACAGGTAATTGCGGTGGCTAGCAAAGTCCCACCGGCCTGCCACCAGCCCAGCCATGGGCCGCAGGAAGATGATGCTAAAGCCAATGATGGAGATGAGCAGGGCCGCCCTGTGTTCATCCACCCCGTGCCAAATGGCATACGACACCAGGAAGACGTGGGGCAGTGGGAAACCCATGATCATCCAGACGACTCCCAGTGTGTACACGCGGTAGCCCACGTTGTGCCGCAGGACATCGAAGGCCAGGTGGCGCTGGATGGCCCGACCGCGTGCTGCCGGGCAGCCTCGTGCGGGTCTCTTGGAAGGTGGAGGGAGGCCATCTCTGGTCTCAGGGGTCACACTGGCAGGCACGGGCCTCAGGATGGCCCCACAGACACAGCAGCGGAGAACCCCGCCGAAGATGAGGAAGCTGCCTCTCCAGCCCAGGCCCTCCAGGAGAGAGCGGGAGAGCAGTGGCCACAGCATGATGCCCAGGGAGACGCCCGCCGAGGCCAGCGCGTTGGCCAGCACCCGCCAGCAGGTAAAGTAGAGTCCCAGCACAGTGATGCTTGACTGAAAGTTGAAGCACATGCCCAGGCCTGTGGAAGGAGAGGGGAGGACCAGCTCCAGGGCGCACCCGGTGCAGGGACCCTGGGGTCATGTCCCAGGTCTGTTCTTCCGTTCCAGCGCAGACCCACTTCCAGGTCCCCAGGAATTTAAGATGGAATCAACCTACCTCACCACCTCCCTAGAAGCATCCCACCCCTCAGATCTGCCCTCTCAAGGCTGCCAGGGGCACACCTGTTCCTGCTGGCACAGCACCAGGGGGATTTTCAAAACCCTAAATCAGGTTAAGTCTCTCTGCTGCTTAACACCTTCCAAAGATTTCCCATCACACCTAGAAAAAAAAGCCAGCGTATTTACTATGCCCTGGAAGGCTCTGCACGGTCTGGCCCCTGGCCACCTCTCGGGTGCCATCTCAGGCCACTCTCCCTGTCACTCGCCATGATCAAGCCCCATCAGTCTCTTTCTCTTCCTCTGGACATTAAGCTGCCCACCTACTGGGACATTTGCAGTTGCCATTCCCTCTGCCTGGAATATGCTTCCCTCAGACTTTCCTCTCCTGACTCAGCTTGGATGCCACCTCCCCCCCCCCCCCCCCCCCCCCCGCCCCCCCTTTTTAATATTGACAAGCGTTGAAACTGACTAGGTGCCCGCTACAGGACTCCCATCCTCCTTTGCGCTCAATTCCCCTAAGCCGGGACCTGATTTTCTTATCGCGGACCTCAGGGAGGCAGCTCCCTTGGGAGTGCCTAGGTTACTGCCCTTGTTTCCTCTCGCAAATCGCCGCTAGCACCCTCCTCCCCACATTAGCACTCCTGTGCTACCCCAAACCCTGACTCTCCCACACGCAGCTCTGAAGCCAAAGGAGGACTTCACAGACCTGGGAGGCTTGATCTTCCTCCTGGAGTTTCGCATCTTCCCTTGACGCGCCCCCCCCCCCCCCCGCCCCCAACTCCGTGCACAGCTGAACATGCTGGAGAGAAAGTTCACAACCACGCTGTGACCACTGGCCTCAGGCGAGCCCTCGGGCCACCCACGGTGCCACTGTAGTTCCCTCGGCCATTAGATGACCCCCCTTAGATGACCACCAGGACTTCTTCCTATGAGCACCCCGACACCTCCCTCCCGCACGCCCAGCTGACCACATACCATCCCGTCTGTGACAATGGACAGTCCATGCTCCCAGTCAAGGGCAACCCTCCACTTCTGCCCTGCATCCTGTCTATTTGAAGGCACATCCCTCCAGCAATTTCTCTCTCCTGCGGCATCCATTATCCCCTTTACTAGATCACTCTCTATTGTTATTTCTCCCGTTAAAACAAAACTCTTGACAACAGTGTCTTCTGGGTACTGGTCCATTTCTCTGCTCTCCCCTTATATCTAAATTTCTTGGAAATACTGTTTATCTCCACTGTCTCCAGTTTCCCCCCTCCTCTTCTTTCTTTCTTTTTTTTTTTTTTTGGCCGTGCCACATGGCTTGTGGGATACCAATTCCCCGACCAGGGATCGAACCCGGGCTACGGTAGTGAAAGCCCAGAATCCTAACTACTAGGCCACCTGGGAACGCCCCTATTGTTCTCTTTTGAACCTGTTCCAATCAGGCTTTCATCCTTACCTCTGCTCCAGGATTCCTCTTATCAAAGCCGCCAACCTCCACTTTGCAAAGCCAAAGATGGAGTCTGATCCCCACTCGGTCTGATCCATCAGTGGCTTGACAGTCGATCACTCCCTCCTGCTTGCGCACTTTCCTCACTTCCTTTCTCAAGAAACCCCACTCCCTGTCACTTCTTCCTGCCCAGGCCGCTAACCACTGGAGTGTCCGTGTCCTGGGCCTCAGGCCTCAGTCCTTTACATCCGTCCTCCCTTGTTCCCTTAGTGACAGCAGGGCGATACCTCATCTCGAGATTTGAGTACGAGCCATCTCAGGATTCCCCAGCTGCCCGCTCCAGCTCAGGCCTGTTCCCTGAACTCCAGACCGGATGTGTCCAAACCTGAGCTTCCCATCCTCCCGAGAACCTGCTCCTCCCCTAGTTTCCCACTGTAGTTAGTGGCTACTGCATTCTTCCATTCTCCCCTTGGTATCACCCTTCTTGGGTCTTGGGTCATCCTTGGCCCCTTCTCTGCACCTCGCATGCAGTCCTGAACACGACCACATCCCATCACCCCAATCATACCACCCTGGTTGAAGGTACCACCACCTCCTGGCTGGGTGGTGACCACGCCCCTGCCTGTTCTCTGCTCCCAGCCCAGCCCCCTGTGGTGTATTCTCAACACCGCAGCCAGAGCAGTGCTCAGTGCTTCACAAACAGCGGCTGGATGATGTCCCTCTGCCCGAACCCCTCACCTGGCTTCCCATCTCACTACACAGCCTTTTAGGAACTAAACCTGTACCTGGTCTCCCCACCCCCCCACCCCTTTGACCCTTCATTCACGCCCCTCCACCCCATTGGCCTCCGCGCTGCTCCTCGAGCACTTCTGGGCCTTTGCTTTTGCTGTTCCTGCTGCCTGGAATGCTCTTCCCCAGACAGCCTGCTGGCAGCCTCCCTCACCTCCTTCTGCCCAAATGCCACCTTCTCTGCAAGGCCTTTCCCGACCGCCCTGCTGAAATCAGCACCCTCCCCCAACCCTGCTTTAACTTCCACATTGGCTGCTTTAGTTACTCTACCTCTTTACTTGTTTAATCTCTACCCACCACCAACCGAGCCGGAACACTATCACATCAGCTGTCCCGTCTTCTCAGGTGCTCGTCATGACCAGATATGATCCTTCTTACTCCTCTGTTCATAGTTCCTCTCCCTCATGTGACTGGAGGCGGCCCCAGAAGATGTGGTGCTTTGCCTGCCCTGTTCACTGTGCCTGGCCCTTTTCAGTCTTGCACCCAGTAGCTACCCAGCAATTCTCGACATGGAATGACAGTCACCTGTGACGAAGCCTGCCGTGAGGTAGAGCTGGCCGAGGGTGCAGCAGAAGGACCCGGCCACCATGCCCAGGCTGGCCAGCACGCCGCCCAGCATCACCGTCGCTCTGCAGCCGAAGCGTCCCACCAGGATGCTGCACAAGGGTCCTGTGCGGAGGAGGCAGCCGGCAGGTGGCAGCGAAATGACAAGGTCAGAGGGAGGGGGACAGTGGGCTTGGGAGGGGGTTCCAGCAGGAACTAGCAGGTGGCTTAACGGGCACAAGCCCCGGAACATACAGACCTGGGTTCTGAGCCCCGCCCTGCCACAGACTGGCTATGGGCCAAGCAATGCCAACCCCTCTCTGTGCTGCAGTTTCCTCCCCCAGAGACTGAGGGGTCAGACTGGGTGATGTCTGGCCAGCTGTGAGGTGAGGTGCTACAAATATTCCGTTTGACCCTGACAAGGATCCCTGGAGGTACAGACTGAGGCCGTTCACTGCACTGACCTGAGGCCGCTTCCGTCCAGGTGAAATGGGATTGGCTTGTGACCTGGGTGGACGACCCTCATGGGGGTCTGTTTTGGTGGGCGAGGGTCCCAGGGCAGTTAAATCATGGTGAGCGCCACCTCCAGCCCCTGCTCCCCCTTCCTCCATCCTCAGGAAGACTGGCCACAGCCCTCCCACCATCCTTCAACCTGTCCAGGGTGGGAAGCCTGAGGCCCTGGGCCACCCTTCACCTGCTGGCTCTGGCCTCTGGGGCACTCTGGAGAAAAGCAGGTGGGGTACCCTCTCCCCCCAACCACCTCCAGCCATCACCAAAGTCTTGCACCCAGATGTTTAGCTCCTGGTAGAGAGGGGCCTGTTCTCCCTCACCCACCCCCACCCCCACCCTGAGCTGCTTTCTCACCAGTGCAGACCCAGAGTAGAAGTAAGCCAGTCCTGGCCGCCTGCTCTCGTCACCTCACAGGGCCCCATTCACCAAGTACCCTGCCCCCGAGTACACACAGCAGAGTTTCTCCAGAGTTGCTCTCCCAGAGAGCAGCCAAAGAGACAAGGAAAGTGTGTGTGTGCACTCGGTGTGTGTCTGTGTGTTTGGCGTGGAGAGAGGATGTGTGGGTGTGAGCCAGTACGCGTATGGGAGCGAACATGGGAAGTGAGTGGACCGTCCTCAGAGGTAATCAAGGAGAGGCAGCCATAGAGGGAGAGGCAAGGCTTTGAAGTGGACATGACTGCTGATTCACACATCTCTCCCACCTCATACTCTGGCCTGACTTTGGAAAGGTGACACTGGGGAAAGCCCTGCGTCATGGAGTTGGGAGTGAGGGGCTGGGATGTGTGCCAGCTCAGCCGAGACAGCCAAGGGCGCAGGGTGGGGTGCTGGGAAGCAAGGTGTTTCTGCTTTCACCCTGAACTCACTCTGCAACACCGGCAAGGCCTTGTACTTTGTGCTTTGCTTTCCTCACCTCTAGAACGTGTGGGGCTGAGAGGTGCTTAGGATCAAGGACACTTTCAAGTTTAAAATTTCCATGATACTCTGAATGAGCGTGGGCTAAAGGTGTGTGTGTGTGTGTGTGTGTGTGTGTGTGACACAGAGAGACAGACAGGAGTCCCGGGCCCACTGAGATGCTGGCACACCTGCTAGGCGTGAGTCTAAAGCTGGTGGGGGAGTGAGGTCCCCAGCGAATGCCTGGCTCCCAGCCCCTGGCCCAGAGCCCTCTCTGGCTGCAGGGAAGGAACTGTCTGAGATTCCCACTTCTGCCCAACCTTGCTGACAAAAAGGTTACGCGTCTGGGCCGGGCCTGGCCTTGCTCCTTTGCCAAGCAACGTGTTCAGGGGTCACTGCAGTGAGGGTGGCTTCCATCCCAGTCTGACTTCCCTCCCCATTCGAGGGAAGGACCTGGAATAACAAGCAGGCTGCTGGTGCCAGGTGGAGGGCAGGGCAGGAGGTAAGCAGGGAGATGGATCAGCTGAGACAGGCAAACACACCCGTGGGGAGAGCCCGGTGGGCTCTGAGGTCTGGCTCTAGCTGACCAGGCCCCTCTGAGGGAATGGCCTGTGGAGCTCTCCCTGGAGATCTTCCAGGAGCCCAAGGCTATTGTGGAGAACCCTCCAGCGCAGCCCCTGCCCTTCCCTTTCCCTGGGCTCAGGGTGAGGTGTTCACATCCCTGGAAGAGCCCTCCCTCCGTCTCCCCAGCCCTTGCAACAGCCCCTCTGCTTCCTGGTGAAAGATGGGCTCTTGCCCTGCCCCCATCCTGCTCCTGGTGTCTTCCTTGAGCCCTCCTTCCCATCCTGAAGCCCTGATGAGGGTCTCCAAAATACTAATAACTCACAGCTGCTTCCATTGCCCTAGCTCTCAGACCTGGCCGGGACCTCACGTGACCTTCTCTCCAATCCTGTGTGGGAGGTGGGCAGGATGGGATACTGACTGTTACTCCCATATTGCAGAGGAAAAAACAGGTTCCGAGAGATCACCCAGCAGGACCCCAAGCCACTCCTCCTCCAGTCTGTGCTTGAGCGCCCGGCACGCTGGATCCATCCTCCCACTGTCATCAAGGGGACCGGCTTTACTTCTTAGGGGCCTCTCCACCCTCTGCCCCTCCCCAGCCCAGTCCAGCCCAGGCCCGCCAGACTCCAGGCAGGGGAACTGGCCCTGTTGAAATCAGAGGTCTTAGGGATACACAGCACAAGGCAAAACCTGTGGCCTCAGAGAGAGAGACCCAGGAGGCCAGGGAGGTTGTGGCTTCCTCCCCCACCCAGGCTGTTTTTCATCCCTCCCTCCCTCCGCTGGCTGCTCACCCCCTGCATGGAGCATGGCTGTCAGGATGGATGGGAACCAGGAGGTCTCGCTGTTGCTGGCCTGGAACTCACGCTGCAGTTCAGTGAAGAAGATGCCGACGCATGTGGGGAAGCCCAGGGTGAGGCCCTGGGTCACCACAGAGGCCAGGAGCACCATCCAGGCCCAGCAACCCTCCGAACACTCCAGGGCCTGGGGCATCCTCGGCTACGAATGCTGCTGCCACAGCCTCACGGCCGCTGCTCCTACTGCCCGGGCCGCCTGGGGAAGGGACAGAATGGAGCTGCCAGCCCTCCCTTGGCCCACCTGCCACCTTCCCTGGGTGCTTGAAACCATCCCTTCCTCCTGTCCCAGCACCAGGTATCACAGAGGGGCACCGCCCCCTGGGAGGTGGCCAGAGGCCCATGCGCTGGCCTTGGCATCTCCTTTCACCTACCTCCCAGAGCAAGCCTGGAGGGAGGGACAGGAGGGGCAAGCAGGTGAGCCATAAGTGAGACAAGGCAGGTGGGTGGAATTCTTTCTGGTTGTTACATCACTTAGTGGTCGGCAGGTGGGACCTCCCAGCCAGCCTTGGCCCGCCCGTACACACCACGTGGCAAGCACTCGACAGTCGCTTACAGAATGGAGCAGGCGTCTGAGCCAGCCTAGCCCCGACGGCACACAGGCACACACGGATACCTTCCAAACATTCATAACCAGGCTTCCTGCTCACAAACACGGGCTTTTGTGATGCCACATCAACAGCCAGGTTCACTGTCAGTGCTGCTGTGATGGCTGAGGTGAACAAGACAGGGCTGGGGCCCCCCAGGAGCGTACACAGAACAGCTAAACGAGGGCTTACGTAGATACACACACACAGGGTTTCCCTGGTGGCGCAGTGGTTAAGAATCCGCCTGCCAATGCAGGGGACACGGGTTCGAGCCCTGGTCCAGGAAGATCCCACATGCCGCGGAGCAACTAAGCCCGTGTGCCACAACTACTGAGCCAGCATGCTGCAACTACTGAAGTCCACGCACCTAGAGCCCGTGCTCTGCAACAAGAGAAGCCACCGCAATGAAGAGTAGCCCCCGCTCGCCACAATTAGAGAAAGTCCATGCGCAGCAACGAAGACCCAATGCAGCCAAAACAAAAGATACACACGCAGACACACACCACGCAGACAGCCAGAGAGAAACACATGGAACCACCCAGGAACACAGATTTATATGCAGACACACACTTACATAGACACATATAGAAAAGTCTAGAGACACACAGACACACACAGTCACACATACAGATGCGCACAGACATATACAGAGACACACACAGACATACACTTACGCAGATACACACTTAAAGAGACAAACTCAGACAAGCCTAGAGACATACAATCAAATGCACACAGACACATGCTACACAGACGTAAAGACACACACAAATTCACAGGGTTGCACGCTCTGCAGACAGATACACACACCCTCACATCTTTCATTCAGTCCTACCTTGGTTCCTTGCCACCACCCAGGCCACTCCCCCCATCACAGAAGCTGCCTTAACCAGGCCGCAAAGCCCCAGCCCCATCCCCAGATGTCGAGCCTTTTTCCAGTCCCCTCCATCCTGGCTCTCCAAAGAGCCAAAGGATCCCAGGAGCTCCTGTTCCCAAGCCTCCCTCCTTTTAGCCGCAGGCCCCGGAAGATCCATGGAAACTCAGGAAACTACCAGAAATATGAAACCCCCTTCCTGCCAAGCCCAGCACCCCACCCCTCCCCCACACCCCAGGGCCCAGGAGCTTTAACACAGCACCTAAGCCGGACCCACCCTAACTGCCTCCTTCAAGGGCTCCAACCCCTTCTCCAGCCACAAGGCCTCTTCCCTCCCCAGAGGACCCCCAGGGGCCCTGCCAAGGGGAGCAGCCCATTCATCCCTAGCCCTGGAGAGTGTGGGTCGTGTATGTGTGTGTGTGTGTGTGTGTGTGTGTGTCTGGGGGACCTCGAGTCCTGTGTGTGGGCTGGGAGCACGTCCTGCCCTCCTAGCTCCTGCACTTGACACTAGCCCTAGAGATCCCCCAGCTCCGATTATCCTGGCTCAGCCCCATGCTCGGGGCAAACCTCAGACACAGGCTCCTCCAGCAAAGTGGCTCTCGCCCCTTCCAGGATTTCTGTTCCCTTGGCAAATGAAAAGGCCACTGGTGCCACCTGATCCTCTCTGTGAATGTCAAGTCTCCCCACCCTGCTCTACTGCTCACCCCCCTCCCCACGCATCCCAGCCCCTCAGTCCTCCCGGACCTGCCACCTTCCCCCTCCTCCCAGAAGGGCCACCAGCCTTCCCTCCACCACCCTCACTTCCTCCCACTGCCCCCCATGGCGCCCCACCCCGGCACTCCCCAGCCCCTCCCCGCTCTGGTCCCCTCTCCTTCCGCCCTTGTCCGGCCCCTCTGTGGAGAGGTCTCCCCTCTATGGAGAGGTCTCTTTCGTGCCCTTAGTCCAGGACTCTGACCTTCGCTCTGCACTTACCTTCCCTCTGAACCTTTCAGTGGAGCTAGTTTCTCCTCCGTCCAGGCCCCCCAGACAATCAGAGTCCAGGAAACCCTAGCACCTTTGTTCTCTCTGCCCTGGCCTCCCTCTGGGAGCTGTCTTGAAGACTTTGGGCTTCCACAAGGAGGCTATCTCCTCCCATACAGCCCCAATTCCCGGGTCACACACATAGCTTTTCTGTCCCCCAGCCCCTCCCCCAGCAAGCTGGCTCCCCCTCCAGCTGCCGAGATTCCAAAATCCTCAGCCAGAGAGAAGTCCCGTTGGTCCTTCAAGATTCAGCTCCAGCAGCACCTCCAGGAAGCTACCCTGACCCTTACCCCAGGCTAGGCTAGGCCCTTTCCTGTACTTGTCTCTGTAATAGCAGTTCTCACACCACATTGGCGTGGGTCCTTCCCTTGTTTATCACTGTCGCCCCCTCCTCCTCCCCACATTCCATACCGCGAACAGGACCTGTTCACAGCCCCGCACCCAGCCTCCACCTGAGCACAAAATGTAACACTAATGTGACCCACCTGTGTTCTCCGGGGGGGCAGGCAAGCCCAGGAACAAGGGTGACCTGGTTTCCCAGCAGGTAGGTCCATTCCAGAAGACTCGAGCTGAGCGGAGCAGAGCAGAGATGGGGGCTCCGGCCCCACCTCTGCCCCAGCAGAGAAGTGGTCTTCCCTTGGTACTGGGAACCAGGAGTCACAATCACTGCCTGGTGCGTGGCTGGGGCAAAGGAGGGAGACGCAGCTGGAGACACTTCACTCTCCCTTCCTGGGACTGGAGGTGAGCAGCTTTCCGCAGGAGCTGCCGACCTCAGCCCTCGGGGGTCCCCCACCCTGAGTGAGACCATCTTCACGCCCAGGTGGCCTGAAGCTGGGTTTGCGGGCAGGGCAGAAGTTCACCTGACACCTCTTGTCCTCCCGTCACACACAGTCCCTGGGCTGATTTTTAGGGCTTCTCATCTGATGACAGAGGCCTAGATAGGCCCTCAGAATCCAGTCCCAGCCCCTCTGAGCTTGCAGGTAAGGGCAAAAGGGTGAGCGGATGCTCTCACACAGGGCTTTGGGGTTAGGGGCTACCCCCCCCCTCCCTCTGCCCCCTTCCTGTGGTGGGAGAGCTGGTGAGAGGAAAACAAGGAATCACCAGCTTCACCAGCAGCAGAAGAATGGCCAGACCCTGCAGACCCCCTCTCTCCCCAGGCCCCACATCAGGCAGGATCCCGGGCCTGAAGCCCAGGACACAGGACAGGCAGCAGTGCGGGTTCCTGCGGGACAGGAGAGCAGCAAGAACCAGCCTGAGCTTGGGGTTGACAAGCCCGCACATCCCTGCACCTGGCAGGGGCCGGCTGGCGCCAGCCACCCTCCTCCCTTCTGTGCCTCCAAAGGTGCCCCGCCATCTGGGCAGGGGCAGGCTGACCACAGCCTGGAAGGGGGATGGGATAGGCAGCAGGAACTTCCTGACCTCTTGTCACCCTGGCTCAGTCCCTGCTGTGGGGATCTAGTTTCCTTCCACTCGGCTTCCCACACACCCCGAGATGGATCTCCTTTGGGTGGGCCTTCTGGGACGTCCAGGGGGCGTCCCCGTGGAGATTTCAGCCCAGGCCTTGGCTGGTGCCTGCCCCCTCACCCCTCAGGCCATCGCAGGCTGGGGCGGCCCAGGACCCGGACAAGAGGCTTTTCTGGATCCTCTCCCCCCACAGGCGGGAAGGGGCCCCGGAGGCCCACGGCGGGGAAGGCCCGCGACGGCGCTCACAGGGACCCCGGCACCCTGGGGACTGTGCGGGGAGCCCGCTCACCGGCTCGCCCGGGCCCGGCGGAGGGGCGGCTCCACTCCAGCGGAGCGCGGCTTCCTGCGGCCCGGCCCGCTAGCGGTGGAGGCGGCAGGACGCCGGGCGGCGGCGGGGACCGGAGGGGCGGGCCGCAGGGCTCCGGTGGGCGGGACCACCTCCGCGTCTCCAGGGAGCCGGGCGGGGAGGCCTCCGGGCGAGGCGGGGGGGCGTGCCCGGGGCCCGCAGCCGCTTCTGTCTACCTCGCCCCCTCCTCTGAGTGGCCCCGACCCGGCTCGGCGGGTTCATTTGCATGTCGTTAGCATGTCATTTGCGTAGCCCGCCTTCTCACTTTGCGGCTTCTCGATTTTCCCGCTCTGGGTTCTAGGGGCGCCAAGAGTGGAAGAGAGAAAGCGTGTGATAAGAGACTCCACCTCCCAGCGGCAGCGGGGTGGGAGGCCAGGGCGCAGGATCCTTTCTTTGGGGGCTTTAGCTGCCCAGGAGTCATTCCAGTAAAAACCTAGAGCTTTGAGGGCCACATCCAGGGGAGCCCAGGAAGGCAGCTGTGCGGAGCAGACAAGAGCGTGGACCCCTCAACCCTGGGGGCAGGTCAGACGGCGCCCACCACCTCCGCGTGCGCCTCTCCCCCACCTAGCCAGCCCTTGATATGCATTGTTTAAAATGTATTCAATTAGTACAAAGTTACAGTAACCAGTACAGGCATAAGGGTAGACATATAGATCGGTGGACTAGAATTGAGAATAAACCGTTACATTTACAGTCAGTGGATTTTCCGTAAGTGTGCTGCGACGATCCGGGGTGGGAAGAATAGTGTTTTCAGCGAACAGTGCTGGGTAGCTGCATGTAAAAGAAAGTGGTTGTGGTTGGCCTTCCACCTCACACCATTTAAAGAAAAAAGAAAAAAGAAAAAAAAAAAAAGGATTACAGATAGAAATGTAGAAACTAAAACTGTGAACTTTTTTAAAAAGATTTTTGATGTGGACAATTTTTAAAGTTCTTATCGAATTTGTTACAATACTCCTTCAGTTTTATGTTTTGGCTTTTTGGCTGGGAAGCAGGTAGGATCTTAGTTTCCCCAGCGGGATCAAACCTGCGCCCTCTGAATTGGAAGGCAAAGTCTTAACCACTGGACCACCAGGGAAATCACTGAATTCTGTCGAAGAAAGCACAGGAGTAACTCTTCATGGCTTTGGAATTAGTCAATGGATTCTTAGACACTACACCAAAAGCACAAGTGACAAAGGAAAAAACATAAATTGGATGTCATCAAAATTAAAAACTTTGGGGGAATTCCCTGGCGGTCCAGTGGTTAGGATTCCAAGCTTTCACTGCCAAGGGCCCGGGGTCAATCCCTGGTTGGGGAAATAAGATCCTGCAAGCCACGTGGCATGCCCCCCCCCAAAAAAAAAAACCTAAAAACTTTTGTGCACTAAAGGACACCATCAGGAAAGTGAACAAATAAGCCTCAGAATGGGAGAAAATATTTGCAAATCATATATCTGATAAGGGACTTGTATTGAGAATATATGTTGTGAAAGAACTCTCACAACTCAACAGTAAAAAGACAAATTAACCCCATTAAAAATGGGCAAAGGATATGAAAAGATATTTCTCCAAAGAAGATATGCAAATGGCCAACAAGCACATGACAAGATATTCAACATCATTATTCAGCAGGGAAATGCAAATCAAACCCACAGTGAGGTACCGCTTCCCACCCACTGGGATGGCTTAACTTCTGGATGAATGATGTAGGAGATACCCTATCAAGTTGTGAGTCCATCTTAAACATAAGTCATTGTTGTGACTGTGGTTCATGTTCTTGCCAACAGTCACTGCGCTGGGTTGCCTCTTACTGGGGGCATATTCAGCTTAGCCTGAGGTTCCCTGGATACAAACTTTCAGAGGAGGGGATTAAGGTTTATCCCATGGTCCCATAGGGATGGTCCCAGGCCTTGAGAGGTCCAGTGTGGGGGACAACAAGGATCATACTCCAGGGTCTGCACCATCTCGTCACCCCTTATCTCAGCCTGGCCCAGTACTGAGTGGCAATGAGACAGGAGGGAAGGGGGCAGGGCACAACCATTAAAAGAATGACACAGCTGAGGATACAAAAAAACTAGTTAGAAACAACTAGGCCCAAGGACTTCTCGCAGACCTGGAGCCTTATTATACACTTACTGTAATACATTAGCAGGCTAAATGACACACATACCAGTACCATGACAGTTCCGAGGCTGACCATAAAAGGCCAAAAGTGGGCGGTGGCCCAATTCCTGGAAATCCCCACCCCTTCCCCAAAATAGCTGTAATAATCTTCCCACTTGTTAGCCCATGAAATTACCCAGCCCATAAAAACTAACAGCCCCATGCCCCAGGGCCCCTCTCACCTTCAGAGAGGGACTGCTTTCTGCCTATGGAATGTGTATTTTTCTAAATAAATTCGCTTCCACTTTACTATGGCTCGCTCTTGAATTCTTTCCTGCATGAAGCCAAGGACCCTCCCTTGGCGGCCCGTCCCAGGAATTTGCCAGAGACCTGGGACTCGACTATTCTCTCGTGCCCCCTTCTCCTGCAACAGCAGTACCTGCCCCAGGTACTCAGAACTGGCTGGATGTAGCCCTCCACCCCATCCCTGGGTACTCTGGCGGGACCCAGGGACTTAATACCCAGGGACTATCCTGGAGGCTCTTACCCTCTCTGAAAAAATCAAACCAAGAGGTTTTCCAGGACCTCACTATTTCCTGGGGAGCCCCACCCTAATATTCGACCCCTACTCATCAAGATGAAATTGAGAGCTGTGAGGATACCCCCTCCACCATCCTGGACTCTGGGTACTGCCCCACCAGGTTGGGGCATAGTCACTGTGGCTGCAGAGCTCAGAGCCAGGGTCTGTGGTTCCCACAGGCAGTCCCCACAGCCTTCCCCAGCCTTCCTCTGTGACTCTGTACCCTAAGTGTTGGTCGGAGTGCACACCCTGGTCACCAGGTCCAGTTTTGTTAGGGCCCATGACAGCTGTCAGTGAGGGGTTGGTGACAAGGGACTCAGAGTTGGAAAGGTCCTCATCCACAGAGAAGCAAAGTGAGGCATCTGCTCAAAGAGAGAGGGAGGCACCTACTCAGAGTCGTAAATCTTTAAGAATTAATAGTAATTAGTAGTTAATAACACGATTGCCATACATCACTAAGAATAACAACCACTACATTCATTGCTCATCTGCCAAACCCCCTGAGATCTTTACACCTGCATGGTTGTTCCCCTTCCCTGAAACACTCTGTCATGATGATCCTTTTTTTTTTTTTTTTTTTAACCTGGTTGGCCCTTGGTTGGCCTGCAACTGTCAGCTTAGAATCTGCTTCCTCCAGGATGGCCTCCCAGACCTCCCATGTTGAGGCATTAATCCTGCTGAGTGTTGTGCATCTCCCCCACTAAGCTCCCTGAGGCTTAGGAGCTTTCTTGCCCAGTTGATCAACACTACCCCAGCACTTAGCACAGTGTGTAGCACAGGATAATAATAACTATAATAAGAAGGGTCAACATGTATGGATGGAGGTTCTCAGTGCTGTCCAGATACTACCTCATTGGCTGAAAGAAGGAATGCAGTATTGCCCGTCCAAGTCACTCCCCCCATTCTAGGATCTTATCACCCCAAGCCCAGGCCCTGGCATCCTTTAAAAATATTTTAATTACTGAAAAGTGCCAGGATGTGATTCTGGTCCCTCTGCCCTTCTCTCCAGGTCTTGGCCTCTGGCAGTGACCCTGTGGTGTCCCTGACATGGACAGAGTGCCAACTGCTGGGATAATGGGGACAGTCTGTCCAGGCTTTTCTGGATGCTGTTGGCTCTGGGCCCCTGGGTGCCTTCCTATTCGAGGGCTCGTTTCCTTTTCCACCAGCTCTATCCTTTTTCTACCCTCTGCCTGTCACACCCTTCTGCCTGTCACACCCCTCTGCCTGTTTGTCCTCCTCTGCCAGGGTATGCGGCAGCTTGTCAGCTGGCCCCAGAGGCCTAGGCCATGCCACCCAGCTGGCTATTTCCCCAGAAGACCCCCTCAACTCAGATCTGAGGTGCACAGTCTCTCCCAGGGCTGGCCATGGTTGCGGGCCTAATGTTGGGGTATAACGTACCCCGGCCCCCTCCACTCCAGCCCCCACCTCCTGGGGGAGCAGAGATGCCCTGATGGCTCCCATTGAGGGGCAGCAGATCGCCCAATGCTGGGGCCAGCCTGGGGAGCAGGACAAGAGAAACCACAGAGTGACCTCCTGGCCCCTGATTTGAGATCATCCCTGTGCTGAGCCTCGCCCTGATTTCGGGTGTGTGGGAAGGGGCAGCGGTCATCAGGCAGGCAGGCACTGCTAGAACCATCACCTGGGCACAGCCCTTGCTCCGAGACCCCCGGTGCTTTGGGCCACCCCTCACTCTGAGTCCCCTCTTCCTTCTCCCTCTCCCTCCTTTTGCCTGTCTTACCCAGACTCTCTCCTCCCTGCCACCCTCCTCTCTGGAGCTCCAAGCCCTTCTTGAGATTTTCTCACTGTCACCAGAACTGAGCCTGTCCCCATACTGCTCACACCATCTTCCCCTTAGACCAGGCCCCTCCTCTGTTCTCTGACTCGATCCCATCTAGGGCCTCCCTCGCACCCCTTGGCCTTCATCTTCATATCCCGCTGATCTCTACAGACTCTTCCCTTTGCAATTTTGCTCAGCTGTCTTCTCTCTTCCCGATGCTGGGGCCACTTCAGGCCCACACTCAGCCTTGACAGATCTCTCTCCTCAGCCTCCCTGCCTGAAATACCAGATCCATCTTGCAAAAGCCCGCCCCCCCCACCCCTTTTCAGGGCTGCATTGGAAGGCCTTCCGGCTCTTAGTTCACAGATCACTCTGCCAACACCCTGGCAGGCCTCCGCTCTGCACACTCGTTTCCCAATACTCCCAGCCCACGTGCCTGGCAGCTCACCCTTGGGGTTCATCTCCTCACCCATCCCTTCCCCATGTGAATTTCTGCTCTTACACCATTCCCTCCCGAGTCCTCACTTCACCTCCAGCACACTTCCACTCACTCCCACTCAGCCTGGCCCTGGTGCCCAGGCCACACATGGTTCTCCCCACCTGGGCTGCCCTGATACCCTCAAAACTGTCCATGTAAAAACAAACTGGGGGGGACTTCCCTGGTGGCACAGTGGTTAAGACTCCGTGCTCACAATGCAGGGGGCCCGGGTTCAATCCCTGGTCAGGGAATTAGATCCCACATGCATGCCGCAACTAAGAGTTCTCATGGCATTTAAACAAGCTCGAGTCTCTCCTAAAATGAAACAAGAACAAAAATCTACCCTCCTACCCCTCATATCCCCCTCGGGTTCCCGCCCCCGCCCCTCCACATCCTGACTTGGTGGGAGCAGCATCTCCTCTCACTGGGTCCACACCTCCCCTCCCCCATCGCCCTCTAAGGAAAACTTCTGCCCCTCTGGTCATTGCCATGTTACACATCCAATGAGCATGTTTAGTCTTGATCTGCCTGAAGCATCGGACCACATCGATCCCTCCCTCCTGGAAATTTGCTCTTCCTTGGCTTGCAGAACATCATTCTCTCCTAGGTTTCCTCCCATGTTTCTGGCCACTCGTGCTGTTTGCCCTGGACCTTTAAATGGCCAAGTCCCACAGGCTCTGACCTTCACCCTCTCCTCTTCTCACTCCCCTTCTGTAGCTCCAACCACCACCTTTACACTGATCACTTCACATGTTGTATGTCCAGACCATATATCCAAACTGGCACCTTCACGTGTGTGCCTTAACAACCCTAAAGCCCGACATCAGCCAGAACTTGCCATCAGTGCTGGCCTCCGCTGCCCCTGGTGTGGCCACAGGGCCCTCAAAGCCTGGCCCTTGCCCACCCTTCCAGCCCCAAGTAGCTCTCCCTCACTTGATGCCCTCCAGCCACCTGAGCTTTCTCTGCTTGTCATGTTCCCCCAGCTGAGGGGTCTTTGCCTCTGCTGCTCCCCCCCCCCCCCCGCTTGGAGCCCCATCCTGACCCTCTGTACCTGGCAAACCCCTGTCACCTCAGATAGAAGCTCAAGCATCACTTCCTTCGGGATGCCCTCCCTGGTTTCCCTGCTGGCGCTGGTGCTACTGGTTATTCCTTCCCCTCACAGGTCTACTGCTCCGCTTGGCCCTGTCCACCACGGTGTGTTTATATTGATTTAAATCAGGAGTTACACACTTTTTCAAGGCCAAGAGGTAAATATTTTAGGCTTTGCAAGCCAGAGAGTCTCTGTCGAAACTACTCAACTTTGCCATCGTGGGCAAACGCAGCCACAGACAATATGAAAACAAATGAGCATGGCTGCGTTCCAATAAAGCTTTATTTATGGACACTGAAATTTGAATGTCACCTATCTATCTATCTATCTATCTTTTTTTTTTTTTTTTTTTTTAATTTGGCCGTGCTGCATGGCTTGCAGGATCTTAGTTCCCCAACCAGGGATCAAACCCGGGTCCCGGCAGTGAAAGCGCAGAGACCTAACCACTGGACCACCAGGGAATTCCCTGAATGCAATTTAATTTTCAGGTATCACTAAATCTAATTCTTCTTTTGATTTTTTCCCCATTAAAAAAATGTAACAACCTTTATTAGCTTACAAGCTGTACAGAAACAGGCGATGGGCCATAGTGTACCGACTCCAGATTTAAACAATTCTGTGATGAATCTCTCTCTTGCCATCACTAGATCATAGGCTCCGTGAGGGCAGGGACTGAGTCTGTCTCAGCTCATCACTTTTGTCCCCACTGTCTGACCTATGGGAAGAATATTCTTCCCTCTTTTTCTACCACCCCTCACCTCAGCTCATTGAATATCTGCTGAATGAGTAAAAACAGCCAGGTATGTAGATTGACTCGCTAAATCCTCTCTGAGGTGGGTACTATTGTTTCTTTTCTTTTTTCTTTTTTCAAGTTGGGTGTTTATTATTTCACTCCACTGCTTATGTATATTTGACATCAATTATTCTGTACATATCAAATATTGCATCATTTTACAAAGTGAACTCAACATGCTGCCTGTAAACCTGCTGTCTCTGGGATTCCCCTGTCCTTGAGAACAGTTCTGCCTTCCACATAGAAGACTGGGGCCGCTGGGGCCCTTTCCCTCCCCTTGGTCCGCCCCCCTCCAACCCCTCCCCCCCCCACCCCCGCCAACACACACACTTAATCAAATGCTGCCTCCTGGCCCCTCATACCTTCATACCTGCGGCATCCGCCCTGCCCAGCCCGGAGCGGGCTGTCTTTCTCTCTCCCTGAGCGGCTGCGGCAGCTTCCTGCCCACTCTTCCTGCTCTAACTGATGCTGTCCTCCCTCCTCCAGGCCGGCGCTCTGTCCAGATCCGCTCAGCTACC